>NW_018164820.1:20286-50805 GCF_001263595.1 Phalaenopsis equestris
TATATATATTAAATTGTGATCTTTTTCTTCTAGCTTTGACAAGGATTATTTAAAGTTTGCCTCCCGTAGAATAGAATTTATCTGCAAAAGAAAGTTTCCATCATTTTCTAGGCTTAACACTTATGCCTTGAAACTATTTCTAAAATTTCGTCGATTTTTGTTTTGCAAGAAATGCCGGCAATATGAAAATAACTAAAAGAACTAGAAAATTTTTGTAGTTTCTATGTCGTTATAATGCAAATTTTAGTTATGTTTTTTTAATATTTTTATATTTAGATGTCATATATAGTATTAAAGTATTTATTATAATTATTTTAATAAAGTATTTTTAACTATATTAAATTTAATTATTTTTTAAATCATTCAAGCTACAGGAATTAAAACGAATAAATGAAATTGAATCAAGTCAAACATAATTTTCTTATTCACTAATTATTTTGAACTAAAAAACTTTCAAAAAAGATGAATACAAACAAACACTGAACTCAACTAAAATTCAATCGTCTACACCTTTACTTAGAATCACCGTAAAGTGATGTAATCGATGAGTTCAAGAGCCTGATTTTCCTTAAAAATATTTTCAATGAAATCACCATGATACTTGTACTAAATATAAATTTATAACAAACAGAGAGATGACATCAATATGAAGCATAACCCTGTCTTCATAATATTTTTTCGAAAAAATGAATTATTGCTCCTTCTAAGTCTATTGTTGATCTTAAAGAGAAACAGAAAGTTATTCTTTCTCATTTAGAGGTTTCTTCTCTTTCTAAAGACGTTCAATTTTCTGATCTATAACATAGCATTTCAAAGGCTAATATTTGTAAGTATAAATGGGCTAAGCAAAGAGAAGATGTTATTGGTTATCTAAGAATGAAGATGATGTTAAATTTGTTTATCAAAAAGATAAAATTAGACATAATACTAATTTTATTAAGGAAATTTTAGTTAATGATAACTATTTTCAAACTCAAAATGACATTGTTAATGAAGCTCTATATTTCTACTCTTTCTTGTTAAATGATAAAGGGGAAGATTGCTTCAATTATAACTTTCCTATTACTTATAAAGTGTTTAAGACTGATTTTATTTTCTTAACTCGATCTTTTTCTGTTGAGGATATTAAAAATTCTTTTTTTTCCTTGATTCTAATAAAACGTCGTCGAGTTTTGATGGTTTAAATTCTAATTCTTTTTTTTTTTTTGCAGAAACTTGACATATTATTGAAAATGATTGTATTGATGCTATTTATCATTTCTTTCGAACTTCTAAGTTGCGTTAAAGAGTGAAACATATTGCTCTTGTCATAATTCCTGAAAGGTCTAATGCTAAAATGTTCACTGATTTTCGTCATTTATCTTTATGTAATACTTTTTTATAAAGTTATTGCTATTCTTTTAGCTAGTAAAATCAAATATATTCTTCCAATTATTAGTCATCCTGCTCAGGCTGCATACATAAAGGGGTCCTGATATAACTGATAATATTATTTTAGCCAATGAAATGTTTTATGGTTTTAATTTTAACAAACAGTTTTGTGCTAACATTGATATTGCGAGAGCTTTAGATAAAGTCAACATGAACTTTTTATTTCTTAGAATGAAAAGGCTTGGTTTTCTTGCTTGTATTAATGATGTTAATTTTTCCATTATCATTAATAATGAATTAAAAGACTACTTCCCTTCTACTTCTTGTCTTCAACAAGTATGTCATTTATCAACTTATCTTTTTGCTATTATTATGGACTCACTTTCTCTTGTTAGTAAAGGTTTTAAATCATGATTGCTCTATTATTTCTCATCTAATATATGCTGATGATATTATTTTGTTTGGTAAAGCTGCTGCTCATGTTATCTATTAGTCATATTTTTTGAAAAATTTGGTAAAGCCTCTAATGTTTACATAAATGCTTCTAAATCTAATATCAATTCAGCTAAAACTTTTGATGTCTCTATTCAGCGTAATATTTTCTCAATATGTGATTTTACTATTAAACATTTTCCTTGAAAATGTTTGCGATGTATTCCTTTATTCTTGTTTTTGGTTGGGAAAATGGTAGGTGGAGAGGGTTGCTTCGGTTGGAGTGTCACGGGTGAGGAAGAAAAATATATGGAGAGAGAAGGAGATGGGGAGGCTCATGTTATGGGGGGGTGAGGACTGATTTTTTTTATTTTATTTAATTAATTTTTTTCTAAACCGTGGATTTAAGGAGCCACAAAACATCCAACGATGAAATGGGGCTACATATTTGTACCTAGGAAGCGTCATATATATATATACACACACAGACACACACACGTGTGTGTGTGCGCGCGCGCGCGCCTTCGCCTGATACATTAGTTGCGACATTTGGTGTAAGTCTCTCGGGTCGGGGGTTCAATCCCTGCGTAGGATCAAATTGCACATCTGTCTGGAAGAGGGTCTGCCCCTCAGTTAGACTATGGAGTTGATCAGCGATCAACTTTTAATATAGACACACACACACACACACACAGACAAAGCTTTGTTGCCTTCTCTTTATTTTGATTTTAATATGTATATTTATTTTATTTTTATTACTATTGTTGTTTCTTTTTTTTCTTGTCATTTTGTGCATGTGAGCTTTGATTTTTTTTTTTTTTTTGGAATAATGGATTTGGATTATTTTTGTGTAATTTTGGTCTTTGGCATGAAAATTGGGTTTCCTCACTTATCATGAGGATTAGGCTTGGTGTCTGGCCTAAGGGTTTGGGTGGACAAGTCCCAATCATTGAGATTTGGGTTGAGCTTGGATTTAGGTGAGTCATTAGAGTGGTTAAACCTTTTTGGCAAATTTAAAATGGTGGTCACCTTGGTGGCTTGCATGGAGCTTTGGCATGGCTTGGTGGCTTGCATGACTTGCATGATAAAAGATTTTGGTGATATTTGGATTTCTCCTGAAGTTGTCATGAGCCCAAATTTAGACAATCAAATCATGAAACTTTAAATCTTAGGTTTGATTAATCTTAATGTTATGAGATAGCTTAATTTATGTTATGAAAGGCTTTTACTTTATTTTAATTTGGCTTTGATTTTGGTGGGTAGGATTGGACTTGAATTTGAGAAATTTTGGGGCCCTTTTCAAATTCATGGAGGTGGACTTTTGAAATTGATTTTGTGGGGTTGAATTTAATTCATCATAGATTTGATTTAGGCCCATGAATGTGGTGAATTAATGTGGGAATGTCAATTATGATGAGTTGCTTATGAGGATATCAAATTTTTTGGCTTATGGGTGGGTTTGAGTTTTGTGTCAAAATGGGTTCATTTTGGGCCTTGAATTTTTTTTATTTATTTATAAGAATTCAATTCAAAGATTGATTTTTTTTTTTAATTTGATGGTGGGATGTGTGTAAACGTGTGTGGTGTATGTCTGTGTGAATGTGTGTGTTATTTCAAAGAATTAAACTCCTAAGTTTAAAAAGTCTCCTCAAGGCATTTTTTATCCTTACGAAAACTCATCTTGAGTTTCAATGTGTTGACTTCAATCGACTCTACTAAGAGTTAAGGATTCAAAGTCATACACGTGAGACTAAAAGGAGTCAAGAGATTGTTTGAATTTATAAGTGATGCGGGTCCCAATACTAGTCCTTTTGGAGAGTCAATAAGAATGTCTTACGGCTAAATCCTAGACTTTAGAGAGGGAAATTGATCTCACCAAAGATGAGGTCAACATGTATGCTAATGCTCTTTCATACATACATATCAATCAAGTTTTTTGTGTTTGGTATGCCTAAAATGGTACTTATGGGATTTAGGGCTTCATATTCAGATTATATAGGACTAACGTTTATACTGCTAATTGTTTAAGTTAACATAAACTTAACTTAATGTTTATTTTTATCAAACATATAGGTTATTTATATATATTTGCACCGTAAGGTCTTAGATATATAATATACTGCATCTGGGTAGAAAATTACTAACTAATGAATTCTTGACCAATGTAAGTTGGTGTTAACTCAGCTTTTGACTTATCTTTATGAGGGTATGTTTTGATGCCCATATTTGAAACACATAAATCAAACATATTTGATGTCAGACAAAGTTATATATGATTTATACCTAAGGGATTTCAACTAAATTATTAGTTTTTGATTTCAAATGAAGACTATTAAACTGACATTTACACTGAAGTTGGTCCTTCTTTGAACTCTACTCATTCAATGAGCTATGATTCTCTAACTGAGTATGACGCATGTAGATTTATAGAAATGGTGTTTGATGGAACAATAACTCATCATGCAAGTCAAGTGGAGGAAGAGACACCAAACAAAGAAGTTATGATAGTTTATGAACTACTGAATTTCGTGTAAAAACTATTGTGAGAAGGTTACACAACCCATTCTGAGTTATCGATGACTCTTAGAATGTTGACAATAAAATTATAATTTAACATGCCCCGAGAATTCTTTAATTAGGTTGTGTGATTACTAAAAGAGATAAATCTATAAGCAATTTTAATCTCACAATACTTATATAAAACCAAAACATGGCTTCTAAGTTAAAGTTGAAATTAGAGAAGATATATTGATATGTCCATGGATGCATGATATTTTACAAGGTTGATGCAACAGTGGTTTGGTGTAGATTTTATGAGGTTCTTGGATTCAAATCTTACAATAAAAAACATAAAATATGAAAAAAAGTTTTATACAAGTGCATTTTCTATTTGTTACTCATTTCATGTATTTAGAGACTATTTGCATCTATGTGTGCTACTATGCATATAAGACGACTTAAGATAGATCAAGTGAAATCGGTTCATAGAGTAATCCAACAGATGGAGAAGTATGAAACTATTTTTATCCTACTTATCCCAAATTTGATGCACACATATAGTCAGACTCTAATTGTGTGTTGATGGCTTCTCACTATACATTTAGGCTATCTTACCTTACTTATGTTGTATTTTGATTGTTACTCCATACAATATTTTGCCTGAGATGTTGATGACCACCCCCTTCATGTATCTCACCAAGTCCTAATAGCCCAGAATAAAGAATTGATGTACATTTACAATTGCTGATAGAAGAGCTAAAACCCTATAAATTCTTTGGGACACAGGTGTAATTACTTATCACATTTCTAAAAATTAGAACTTTCAAGTGAAAGTAGCTTTAATGTGGATAATAAGTGAGTTTTTGGTGTTAGCATGCTATCGGGATGGAACATTGCGAGAAATTTAGTTTGTCCATATTGCATAGATTTGGCAAAGGAATTTACTCGTAACAAGTCATAATAAATTCATGGTTCGACTATCTTTGAATGTGTTTACCTGTTAATCACCCTCTTAGGTTAAATAAAAATGCCTTCAAATAAAATATAGTTAAAAAATTACAGCTACCACCAAGTATTGTCTTGCTTTGGTTCAATTAAGAATAATTTGTGTGTAGCTACAATCATTAAATTTGTCGAGCGGTTATGCTTCTAATTTGAGTCATTATGTTGACTAGGGAATATGAAAGAATTTTGGAATGAAAAGCCAAACATTTTTTAGTTTCTTATATAGTTTACCATTTAATTAAAGACACTGCATTATTCAAAGATTTATGTGCTATTCATTTGAAAGTTGATGCATTAAGATAATTAAAAGCAAAGCAAGCATTCTAATAATATTGGGTAAGCTTGCAAGAATATTTGCACGCGATTTTTCTTACTTGATGGAGTATCTGCCCCTACACCTATCTTACGAGGCTATAGTTAGTAGTCAAGTACAAAATTAGTGGATGTATCCGTTTGAGAGGTAATAGTAAGTAATATTTATTCATTTATTTAAATTTTTTAGTAAATTATGTTCGATAACTATTCTATTATAGATTTTAAATAAATTTAAGAGAACTATGAAGAATAAAACCTTGCTAGAATGCTTAATATGTGAGGTATATTTATTACATGAGAGAGCTACTTTTTACTCCTCCTACTTTGATCAACAATCACCCATTGATGAGGTATTATGTGTGATACCTTCATCTATCATTTCTATATTTTGATTGTTTTGTGAAGCATCAAAAAGATGCACATCACATTATCTTAATGATTAAGAGCTTCAAGCAATCACTCTCATTATTTTTCTCAATTGGCGATGAAGTTCAATCATATCTTAAGAAAGATATTATTTAGTAGTAGTTGTTCAACTCTATAACTCAAATGTAAGATTCAATTGATTCACATATTTTTCAATATGTGAGAAGCTTGTTTGTAGATTCATTAAATCTAAATTATCATAATAATATAAGTAAGAAGAGTAAAGAAGACTTCTCATAATAGTTAAAAAGCATGCAAGTTACTCCTCTCACGCATTTATTGTTACATATGTTGAATTAAATAATAAAGACATGATTGTTTATGTATTTCATAGGTTCACAATCATAACAATGGATTTACAAATATAAACTTGATAGATATTGCTTTGGATCCTATGTACATCACAAATATGTGGTTAATTTTTATATGAATGAATGCAAATTTCATACAAAATCCTAGTATAAAGGAAGAAGAAAGACAAAAAAACAATGGTTTTTTTTTAAAGGAAATATCAATTCGTATGATAAAATAAACTATTGCAGAATTCTTTAAGTCTAATTACTTTATCCTGACTTAACCTTAATTGATTTAACTGGATTTAATCTTAATTGAACCAAACAACTTAATTTATCTCAAAAGTTTCAACTTCTCTAAATCCCGTAGATCCTACTTCCTATAGAATTTGGTGAATCATGGATTTAATGCAAAATGGAGCAAAAACAAGAATTAAGAGCGTGTAGACAGAGGCATTTTTTGTTTTTTGGTAGGATTTAGTTTAAATCCAACATAAATATTGTACTAGACAGACCCTACACATCAAATGAATTTAATTGGATTTACCTTAATTGAACTAAATATTATTTCAAATTTAATAATATTTAGACTATTCAAATTTATCAGATTTAGCAAATCTTATTTAACTTAAATCTTATTTACATTCAAACGCCCTCTAGTCTCATCCATAAGAAGGATATCATTGACAAAAAGTATACACCAAGGAACATCCTCATGTAAATGTCCAGTAAGAGCATCCATAACTAAAGTAAAAGGACGCCTGACCATATTTGTGAGCGTCGGAGCGGTGAAGTCGTCAGAGCTGGAGTCGTTGGAGCTGGGGTTGTCTGAGCTGGGGTCGCCAGGGCGTTGGAGTTGTCAGGAGAGGGGAGGGGAGGATTAGGGCAATACTGAGGGCATCAATTTTCGGTGGTCCAAAGGATTCTTTCCGATGGCTAACAAACGAGATAAAATTCCTCAATTATTAGCATTAATGTCGATGGTATGTTCCATTGCTGATTAAAAAACCTCATCTGTTAACACCCTGTCAAATAGCAGGTTCATAAATAACCAACAACATAAGACTGTTGTTTATTAATTGCTTCTAATTTATGGGGAAATGCATTTATAATAATAAAAAACCATCAGAAACAATTTACAGCTGAAAATTGACGACATGTTTTGTTGTAATACCGTCAGAAGTAACTCATCACATAAATTGTCACAGAATCGACAAAAAATATGACATTTTTACCGACATAAGTTTTGATCGTCGGTTTTTCCGACAGTTTGAACATTTTTTTCCTATAGTGTTATGAAAATCTATATTTAAAAGGATTTTCTTAAAAAAAGATTTCAAGAGAATCAAGTTGAGAAAACAATCCCATAAAAGTTGTAAAAACTAAAAAACAAGTTATGAAATACACTCACTTATAGGAACATCAGTAGGAGTTGATCTTAAAACATCACCATCTTCTTCTTCTTAAGGAAAGAGATAGGTTTTCTCCTCAAGACATAAAGGTGTGCAAGTGCAAAGAGCAAGAGAGGACTTGAAGAACTTGGAAACTCAATGAACTATGAGAATTTTGGCCAAATGAATAAACTTCAAATCAAGCTAAACTTTCAGATTTGAAGTGATTTTATTAGCTCTCTCTTAAAGAAATTTGGGGGAAATTTATTTTAGAAAGATTTCAAATTTGAATGTTGTTGTTGAAATTTTCATGGGACCAATCATTTAATTTGATTTTATTAGAAAGATTTTAAATTTAAGATTTGAATTTTAGTTGGAAATTATAAAAGCAATTAAATCAAATGTAGTAGTAAATAGTTCCAAACTTAATTATACAAATTTCAAATTTTATGGTTATATTATACAAATTTTTAATTTAATTTAAATCATATATTAATTTCCTAAATTATTTTCATTGAGAAATAAAGGAGGGCAAAAATCTTTTTCCTTATATATATTTTTTTGTTTGACTTGATTAAATCAAATAATTTAGTTGATTTAATGATAAAAAAGATTTATACATATTTTAATTAAAATATTAATTAATTAGTTGATTTATTTAATTTTATTAGATAAGGATGGTAATGATTTATTTAATTAAATCAACTAGTTGTGTTAATTTATTAAACTAGTTTTCAAATCAAGAGTTAATTCAAGTGATAATTCCAAATAAATTAATTATGATTATGAAAATAATTTTAATAGATTATAAAATATATTTATTTATTATTTTATGAAAATTTTAGTTAATTAGGCTTGTAATAAAAGATTAATTTTTTCATTGCTCTACAGAAAAACAGCTATGACCGGCACAATAACCGACGACTTTACGTGCGTCGGAAATATCGAGCTCATTTTCGATGATTTTGGCGTCATCACAACTAAACTCATTTTCTGTAGAGTTGTTTCAAGAGAGAAAAAAAAAAGGATCAAATAAATAAATAATTAATTACTATCTAAAAATTGAATAGCTAATTTTAATAATTCACAATATTTTATTACATAATTTTGATTCAAGTTATTTCAAAAAGGCCATTTGTTGATTATTAAGTTGAAATTATTCTTTTGTTAATATAGGAGAGAGGAAATGATAATTAGGATAATCCAAAACAATAGTTTGAATTGTTTGAAACTTTTAGGCCAAATTATGAGCTAATTTTGTGATATTTTTGGGCTTTAATGACCTCAATTTGAGTTTTAATTTGGTAGTTTAAGATTAATTCTAAGTGAAATACTCAAATTCTCTAAAATAATAAATTATTTGACTTTCATTTATTTTAGTTTTTATTTAGAAAATTTTTGTCATGCAAATTGCTATGAAATAATCATGAAGATATTGTGAGCAATTATTTAACTGAATTTGTTTGCACACTTAAACTTAACTACCCAACTCCATTTCTGGTGATCTAACTCCTCGAGCTGACTAAACAAAACTGATCAGCCAAGTGCTTCACTTGAAATATCTGCATTAAAATCATTAGCACCTCGACCAACACATGAAATTTCCTCACTTACCAGAGAAATCAATTTTAGCGAGCATATTACCAATATGACAATCATATATGCTAAAAGTCTAGAAATGATATTGTCATTAATGAGGGCTAACCCTATAAATAAGGGGTATTAAATATAAACCAGGATTCTTAGTTTTGGTTCATTGGAGATAAGGAAATACCCACTATGCTTTCATTCTTTGTGCTCATCCTTATCTTAACTCAGCTCCTCTCTTTTTTTGGTTTGTGTGGGGCAGCTGCAGTTTCTCAGTTTTTCAGCTGCAGCTTAGCTGTCCTAAGAAGCTGCTACGGGGAAGCTGTTGAGGGGAAACTGATTGGTTGTTTGTTGCATCTGTGTGAAAACAACCGTGTGACAGTTGTTGCTGGACAAATGGTCATTCTGCCCATGTTTAGTAATGTTATGTAGAAATTTTTTTTGTATTTTCATCTCCCAAATATTTTAAAAATTATCACCATTTTAAAATATCAAAAGTGAAGTACACATTTTCATGTATGAATAAGGTGTTGTACATGTAAAAATTAACTTTAGGTGTTACATTTTTAATTACAAGAGAATGTAATGGTAAGTATGCAAAATTTCATTATAAATAATAAAAATTTGATGGAGCCGCCCCTTCTTGCCTCCTAGACCATCCCCGAACCCATCTCTTCCATGTCGATGCTGCCACCCTTGGAACTTCCAGCCGAATCTACCTCAGCGCCAACATTGAGTTACCCGGCGCCCCCCTCCACCACTCCATCCACGCCGATCAATTCCTCATCACCAACGCCACCTTACACTCCGAAACCTCGATCCCCTTCATCACCGTCTCCAAGTTCCCTTGTGATCACTGCCAACGAACACGAAGGGTAAGACATAATATACTTTCACTAGAATGGGGAGGGTAGTTGGTGGAACTAGGAGGAGGGGCAGTTGTGAAATATGCTACCGCTCGAAAGCGGGCTGCAAGTTCCATCTCTGGTTCGCTTTTCGCCAAAACTATGTCCCACTGCGATCCCCCTCCCGAACCAAATGATCAGGATTCGCGGCCGCTCCCTCATCACAATTCCTCACCGAACCAAACGGACCCTCCGTCTCTCCACATATTCTCTCTCTTACCGAGGCTCTACTACTTGAGTGTTATTCACAAATTTGAGTCCAACTTATATTTTATTAAAGCTCCTCTTAAATTTGGGCATAACGTGAATAACTAATAATACAAGCTAAATTCAAACCAAGACATATTTCACTATATTGGCTCGCACGTTAACACCGTTAAGTGCTGCTAATAGACCCTAGGTCATTTGAGAACCGTGACGGCATTGACAATCACAAATTCACGACGTGTGAAGCGCACTGGAGCCCACAACGTAGTACCCTGGGACCCTTTGACTATGGGCCCCGAAAATATTAACTCCTCTATGCGCGGTCGTCTCCCCTTCCCTCTTCATTACCGTTCCAACTGTGAAATTTACAGAGAGAGGCACGGGCTTCACATTCTCTCTCTTCCGCTTGTCGTCGAGCTCGGTAACAGACTTCTAATGGCGGAGGCGTGAAAGCGGTCGTGGCTTGGATTCTTCCTCAGGTGGGCTGAAGGTGTGTCGAGGAGATGCCGACAGTGAGGTACCAGATAAGGAACGAGTACGGGTTGGCGGATCCGGAGGTCTACCGGGCTGGGGATAAGGATGACCCGGAAGCGCTTCTCGAGGGGGTTGCGATGGCCGGTCTGGTCGGAGTCTTGAGGCAGCTCGGAGATCTTGCAGAGTAAGTCGAGTTTCTTATGATTTCTTTTTCTTTCCATCTTGGCTCTGGTGTTCTTGTTTGCGACTGTTAGGAGTTTAGGGTAGTTAGAACTGGGAAATGGGATTTGGGGCCGAGCCAATGCTTTTTTTATCTTTCATTTTCTTTTGCCACTGAGTATGAGGTGATTTGTAGTTTTTGTGATTGTGAATTGATTTGGGTCAGTTTGGAAACAGCTTTAAGGCGGGATTTAAGTTCGATAGTATTCCTTATTTTGGTCTCATGTAATTTGATGGAATGTGTTGATCATTTATTTTTTTGTAGCGGTGATTATATTTTTTTGTCTTGTAATTTATTTAACAGTGACGATTCTAAGATGTTAGAGGGAACATAATGTGAACACGAACTCGTTTATGCTTACCTTTTTTTTTATTCTGTAGAAGTAATTGCTGGCGTGCAACTTCATAATATTGACGGGTTACTGAAAATTGGACATAATGATTAAAACTGTAATGCTGCACTGTCTATATTCATTTGCTATTAATGCTATGAAAATGTGTGTAACAGTGTAAGGATATCTATCAGCCCTTTTTTGTAAGCAGGTTTTTGATAATGATACAGGGCTTCTTTGTAGGTATAAATATTTTACTTATACGTATGGTCTTTGATCCAGATATATAATTTCATGAAGTATAGGATTTCTCACTAAATGTATTTTCTTCTTATCCGAATATTAAGTTTTTCACTGCCATGAAAAATATGGCGCTTTTTAAGTTAGGCTTAAGTTCTTTTATCTACATATAATATTTTGTAAAATATAGCTCGACATTCACCGCTAGGGGATTCTCAAGATTATCTTGTGAAATAGCTTTGGGATATTTATACATGGGAGGGAGTTTGAGAATTGGCACACATACATGCACACACATACACAAAGAATGGGGAGAGAGAAGGCAGAATAAAGGATTAGAGGAAAATGGGGAATAATGTGAATTTAGTTTGTAATAAGGTAATGAAAATTATAAGCACCAAATGCTTATTTATAGAAATAGATTAATATGCTAAAATTAAGTTAATATAGAATATCGACCTAATTAAATCCTAAAATTTCGATCGTCTATCTAATTTAAAGTTATAATTATCTTAAAATTAAATAAATTAAAATATAATAAAATAAAATATTATCATGGAGGAGGGGCTGTTGTAATTTGTTTATAAATATCTATTATATTATCCACATGTGCAGATCAAACATGAAATAGAATCATAAGACTTTTGATCTAATTCTTAGTTTCTCACCTATGCATTATACACCTTTCTTACATTATTACCATAGATGAGGATCCTACAGCTATGTAATAGTGGTTGCATTCAAAATATGAATTCAACCCATATTTCTTATGTGATTACACAAATAACTATTTTGAAGCTTATATATCATGTGAAAGATACGGGGGGGGGGGGGGGCAAACATACACACAATGTATGTATGTACATACTGACACCATTCTAGGGCTTCTAGAAGGTGTTTGGGAAGCGGGTCTGACAAGGAGATGGTAGAGGAATAGTAAGATGATGAAATTTTGAGCGATTAACGATTTTTGGAGTGGGATAAACGATGATGTTTGACTGCTGTTCTGTTTGAAAACAATAAGAAAAATAGCGAAGCAGTGTGTCATGGATGTTGAGGAGGGGTGTCAGTTGAAATTGCAGCGTGGATAAGGGCGAGGCAGTGAACCATAACTGCTAAAAATAGTTTTCCTGCTGCGAACAACAGTTGGCTATGTGCTGCATGACAAAGGAGGCCTCCGAGCGCCCTGGACAAATTACCACCTTGATCCTATGAGGTTGCAGACACGCTGCTTGGAAAAAAATCTAAAGTATACAACACTCCAATAGAGATAAACAAGAGAAACTATCTCCAAATAACATAAACCAAATCAAAAGTTCTTTCAAACCAAGAAATAGTAACACATAAATAGTTCATTCACAGAAAAACCTATAATGAATAAGTGAAATAGGAAAGAATAAAAAAGGAGCAAAAAATATGCTGAAATAAAAAAAAAATCGGAGTCACCAATCTTGAAACAACGATTGCTGGCCTGCTCGATTGCACTGGATCATGGAATTTCATCGTTCAGGATTGCAAATCCCATGCATGTCAAAATCTAGGGAATTGCGAAATTGTAATTCCGGTAGATGGTCGGGTGTAGTTCTCCCTAGCTAGGAGTGGCTTTTTCCTCCTCTGTAGATTTCTGGAATCAGTCTACGCTCGTCATAATGAAATCATTATCATGCCGTGTCTAATTAAATCCAACTACAAAATCTATACTTAAGTCCATTCCATGCAACTTTAAAATACATTATCATTCCAAAGACTGTCCTAATAGAATAAGTAGTCATTATATTTTGGCACAATCAGAGCTAAAATGGCACACATGTGAGCCTTCTTGCAAACTAAGTCTCGAGTTATTAAATTCGTAATGTGTTTTTCCCACTCATCATACTTGGTTGGGCGTATATGATAAACAAGTTTGTTTGGAGGAACTAACTCTGGAATGAAGTCTGTGAGATGCTGGATATCACTTAGTGACAACTGCCAAGGGCTGCCTCTTTTCTAGTATCACCTCATCAGAATTACTACATTGTAGAACAACTAATGTTAATCTATATGGAGTCTCTTTTATAGGCTCAACTTGAATTACTAGTGTCTCTTTCTCATCAGCTCGAATTTGAGGTTCCTATACTTCTTCATCCTCTTTGATGTCACTGTTCACTTCAACTGTTCTTTGCTCAGTGAAAGAGACCACCTTCCAGTTTGAACAATCATGCACCATGTGGCTCCCAGTAGATGGTAGTGTGTAGTTCTCCTCAGCTAGGAGAGGCTTTTTCCTCCTCTGTAGATTTTTGGAATCAGTCTACGCTTGTCATAATGAAATCATCATCATGCTGTGTCTAATGAAATCCCACTACAAAATCTATACTTAAGTCCATTCCATGCAATTTTAAAATTCATTATCATTCCAAAAATTGTCCTGATAGAATAAATAATCATTATATTTTGGCACAATCAGAGCTGAAACTGCACACCTGTGAGCCTTTTTGCAAACCGATTCTCTAGCTATTAAATCCGTAATGTGTTTTTCCCACTCATCATAATTGGTTGGGCGTATCTAATAAACAAGTTTGTTTGGAGGAACTAACTCTGGAATGAAGTCTGTGAGATGTTGTATCTTACTTAGTGACTATCAAAACGGTAAACTGTCGGTCATTATTTCCGATGAATTCCTTAGCAAGGGCTGCCTCTTTTCTAGTATCAGCTCATCAGACTTACTACATTCTAGAACAACCGATGTTAATCTATATGGAGTCTCTCTTATAGGCTCAACTTGAATCACTAGTGTCTCTTTCTCATCAGCTCAAATTTGAGGTTCCCATACTTCTTCATCCTCTTTGTTGTCACCGTTCACTTCAACTGTTCTTTGCTCAGTGAAAGAGACCACCTTCTAGTTTGGACAATCATACACCATGTGGCCAAAATTGTGACACTTGAAGCATTTACTGGTATGGGTGGATTTGGCAGTACTGGTGGTCTCCATCTTTTTTCCACTATGTACTGGTTTCTCCTCTATTTGGGTCATCATGGGTGCTCTACTTGGTGTACTATTGCTGTCTGATATGATGGCTTAATTCTTTTTGAAGAGTGGTGTTGACCTGATACCGTTGTGTTGTTTCTCTACAATTTAAGGCTAGGGTTTGGACATTATGTATTGTCCAATAAATTTGTAAATGTATCACCTTGCAAATGAATGATCTCAATCCCCTTTAATATCGAGCTATGATTTTCTCTTTGGGTTTCACTATCCCACATTTTAACATAAGTTACTTGAATTCAACTTTGTACTCCTCGACTGAGAGATTTTTCTACTGTAGCTGGTGAAATCTCAAGAAAATATCCTACTTGTAATGTTCTTGTTGGTCTTTGCGCGACATCTCTTTTTCATCTTGGAGCATTTAGCAATTTTACCCTTCCCTTCTCACTGTCAAAGATGCTTCAGGTTCTACAACCACAGAGATGCACTTTCTTTAACTTAATAGCGACTAGTTTCACCATTCTGTCTGGTAGAATATCCTTATATTCAACAACCTGTTTCACTGCCTGGAGTTACTCGATGAATTCATCTAGATCTATGCGACCCTTAAAATCTGGCACATCAATCTTCACATTCCAAAATTCCAGTGTTTTCTCTTATTTTCTATGTCAAATCTTTGGGGTATTAGTTCCTCATCACATGAAGCTGTCTGATGGAATGGATTCACTTTCTTCTTTCTATCTGGTGAGTAACCATTGTGGTTATGGGTGGCCCTTCCGGATTGTCTTCTCTAAAAAATGATAAGCCTCTATTGTAGTCGGTAGATTTCTCTTTGCATGTCTCTATAGTGAGTTGTTGAACACATCTTTGCATATTTCTTGCACGAGACATTGTGCTCTTTTCTCTTGATTAGGTTTCCAACGGATGTAGGATTGCAATTTAAGATTGGCCGGATGTTTAGGATTTTGGGGTAGGTGTTTGGGAGGAAGTTTTGTGGAGGTAGGAAAATTAGATTTTAAAATTATTTAGGATTGAGGCTTGGAATTGTGGTAGGAATGATTTGGGATTTTTTTTTTTGGTGGGTATGTTAGGTTAGGGTATTTGGAATTTTGAATTAAGGCAAGGAAGACAAAACCCTAAAGATCTAGGGCTTATCTGTCTCTGATACCAGATGATACCGTTCTAGGGCTCCTAAAAGGTGTTTGGGAAGCGGGTTTGATGGGAGGAGGTAGAGAAATAGTAAGGGGATGAAATTTTGGACAATCAACAATATTTGGAGGGAGATAGACGATGTTTGACAGCTGTCCTAACTGAAAAAAACATGGAAAATCATGGAATAGTTTGACACGAATATCTTGAAGGGGTGTCGGTAGAAATTGCGGTATGGATAACGGCGGGGTAACAAACCAAATCAAATAAAAGCAGTTTTCTTGCCGCGAACAACAGTTGGCTGCGAGTTAGACAACAAAGCCTCCGAGAGTCCGGGCGAGCTCATCTCACCGATCCTATCAAGTTACAGACACACCGCTTGAAAGAAATTTAAGAATACAACACTCTAGAGTTAACCATTAGGAGCATTTTCAAATAATGTAAACTAAATCAAAAGTCTTCTTAAACCATAAAATAATAACATGGTCCCCTCACTGAAAAACCTAATTAGAATAGCAAAATAGGAAATAAATAAATAAAAAAATGAATAAATGATATGTTGAAATTGAAAGTCGGCATCGCTTCTCTCAAACCTACGATCACGGGCCTACCCGATTCCACAGGATAGCAAATCCACCGCACATCAGAATCACGGGAATTGCCATCCCGTAATTCTTGTAGATGCTCCCAAATCACATATCTACATATGTATAAATGTATTCTTGTATGTATCTATGTATGTATATGGTTCAATTTGTTTATTCATTTTAAGTTACTTCGAACAATAAAATTAACAAGAGGCATTCCAATCTCAGGATTGAGAATGTGATTATGTGCTATCTCACGTTTATTTTTTGGAATAATCTCAGGTTTAGGCTAAATAAGAGTTGTATGATGATCAAGCTAATCCATTAAACATAGATAATCATGCTGGTAGTCTTCAAAGACCAACATCATAATGATCTAGTGAAATATTATCATGATGAGATAACTTTGGCTAGAGGTAGATTGGATGAGCATATTTATAAACATAGTACGATCTATATTGATGGTGATATTTGTACTCTTTATGAGATACTCAATTATTATAGAATGCTGGCAATGAATGAATGATGATTTAATGATTGACATGGCTATGGTTGTAATATGATTTCATTGTAGCTGATAGTCTTCGATGCAACCATCATATTGATGAGGAGAATCGTTATATGAGAAATTTATGCCATATCTAAATGTTTCATTAATATTTGCTACTTATGAGACATTTCAAGCTGCTAAATAAATTTGCAACTTTGATTTTAAATTAGTTATAAATGACTTTATATATTCTCAGTATCTCTTTCAACCTTAATCTATGGATCTTTTCTAGGACAACTTTTTGTTTTAAAAATGCTATGAAATTATACATAAAGAAATTCGTATGGATTTAGTCTTAGATTATAGTTTATTTATGTATATGCCATTTCGAATTTCATTGAAGGTTTAGCGTCAAACAAGGGGAAGGGAAGAGGTGCACAAAAAATTGATGTAATTGCCTTAAAAATGTTTATTGATACAAGTTGGTGCCGAAGGAATGATTACTCTAATAATAAAATTGAAGGAATATGATCACACTTGTATTTAATTGATGACCGACCTTTGATGATGTTTTTTTTCCTGTTCATTTTTTTTTTGGTTTGCTCTCAAAGTAGCCTTAAAGTTGCTTGATATTTTCCTTTGATTCACCTTCAATAGTGAAAATGATGAAATATATGTGCAAAGACAGGTATGAGTGGTGCACAATGAGGAATGTTGTAGAATATCAAGTATGATTAATTTAGGATTAAGCCTAAGATGGATTATTGAGGGTTGGATTCTTGAGATTTGCATTTGTACAACATGAGAGTGAGAGAGAGAGAGAGAGAGAGAGAGGGGCGCGGAATTTAGGATGAAAAAGAGAATTTTCTCCAATTTAATTCATAGTAGTATGGTAAAATTCACAAATCTAAGATTTCTATTTATAGAAATAGTGGTAAATGATAGCACCTGAGTAATTTAAAATTTAAATCTTGACAATTTCTAAAAATCTTATTACCTATTTTTCATAAAAAAATAATGCGAAAATATTTACATTCAAAATAAAAAACAATACAAGTAATAATCCAAAAAACTTAAATAATCTTGAAAATACTAGAATAATTCAATGATAATGAAACCTAAGAGAGGGCTAATCCATACGCAAATGAATGAATCCTTGTGTAAAGCCAACATGTTGACTTCATCAGGGCAACTTGATCTGAGTAGACTAGAAGGAATGTTAGCGGAATGAAATGAAATAACCAAGCTAAACTGTTGCGTTGAATCTAGCAACAGTAATCGGAGAGGTTTGATTAGGTTTGGCTTAGGGCCATAAATGAAATCACATTTGTATTGTTACATTCTGAAAATATTTATAAATGCAAAGATATTTTAGCGCTTGAGCTTCCCTAATAGTTTATAAAGAGGATATCCTAAATCTTGTAATGTAGTGCATTATGGCTTTTGCCATTTTTCAAGTCATTTAAATTTTATTTCAGGTGGCTTCTTGTATATTTTATTTTGAGTGACATTTGTATGGTGTAGATTTCTTTTTTTGGTGACAATATTTATTGAGAGATCTAAACCAATCTAAAGCCCTCAACCCAACTGCCAGCCCTTGCTCTCTGTTCTAGTAAAAGCTGCATGTCCTCTATTTCCCTTAAAAAATATGAAGAAATTAAGTTTTAAGTACCTTATTGGAATTGATATGCAACTCTCAGCCCCCCTCATTTTAATTACTCCATTGATCCTTAGCTAGATGTCCTCTATTTCCCTTAAAAAATATGAAGAAATTAAGTTTTAAGTACCTTATTGGAATTGATATGCAACTCTCAGCCCCCCTCATTTTAATTACTCTATGGTCCTTGGCTAGCCAACCCTCTCTTCATCTCTTCTCCCTTGTGATAAATACCGATATAATGCTTGGAATTGATATGCAACTCTCAGCCCCCCTCATTTTAATTACTCTATGGTCCTTGGCTAGCCAACCCTCTCTTCATCTCTTCTCCCTTGTGATAAATACCCATATAATGCTTTTAAATTCTTTGTGAAGTGCTGAAATTATACATTTGCTGCTCTACCTTCTAGTGAGCAATACTTGAGTGTGGGTTTCCTTTGCAGGACTTCGAAGGAATGGAAACAATGTTCATAGTGAAGGATTGCCGGTGGATGGTATCTTTAATGCTATCGTTGCACATTCCTGGTTGATTGTGTCTCCACCATAAAACAACTATAATATTATCCTTGTTTTTTCTTTAGTTCGAGTGTGCTTCCCTCTTTTGGTGTAATATTTAGCAAAAAAAAAAAAAACAAAAAAAAAAGAAAACAAAAAAAGCCTTTTATTAAGTTTTTCGCTTAACACTGTCGTTATTAGGTTTCAAGCCTTGGATGCGAAAAGTGAAGGCTTGCATTAGGTAGTCGTCAACTGGCATGAAATTTTTGTTGAGAAATCATAATATGAATCCTTTAAATCCTGTACATATTTTAGATTTGACTTATGTTAAAAGAAACAGAGGAAGACCTAAAAATACCTGGGTATATTGTATAAAAAAATAAACTTGATCTATCATAATTAATTGAAAATATGACACTCAATAGGACACAATGGAGAAAAGGTATCATCTTGCGGACTCCACTTTGTGGGATAAAGGCTTGATGTTGCTGTTGTAGGTCTTTCACCTCTTCGCTAATCTTCAACTTAACTAGTTATAATGGTACAATGAAGATCAATATTTAAAATTTCTTTACAAAGCTTTGCATTTTGTTCTACATCATATTTGATATCATAGACATGTTGATCTCTACTTGTATTGATGAAAAAAATTGTATACAAATTATGAAGTTTTGCTTAGGTTGGTTGCTGTCCATAGCATATAATTGATATATTCAAAATAAAATCAACTAATTTTATACAAATTTCTGCTTAGTTTTCTTATATATTCAACTTGTTTCGACTTAAATTTCATTGCATTTGTATATTATTTTAAAATCAATTGATTTTATACAAATTTCTGCACACACCTTTTTTGAGATTACAAGGATCAAATATTAGTTTTGAATAACAAGGAGCACCTAAGATAATCAAGCTTACACCCACAGAGCTATTGCTGAGTTGTTGCACTACTGAGAGTCCAACCTTAGGCCTACTTCCTCTTTTTCACGACTGATGTAGGGTTTATTAGGTTGAACCGCTTGGTTTAATTTTAGGGGAGCCCGTCCAGTAGGGTGGCTGAATTGGCCAGCCAACACTTAGGCGGGAATTACCCCCCTTTTCCTCCTTTCCATTCTATCACCTATTATAAATATCTTGTTTATTGATTTAGGGTTCAGTTATGTTGTTATTTTCAGATTTTTGCCTTCTGGCGTCTCCCTTTGCTAGGGCGGTATCCGATGACAGGTGGCGTTGAAGCTTATTATGTTGAACTGCTCGGTTCAACTATAGGGAAGTCGGTCCAGCAGAGAGGCTGGACCAACCAGCCAGCACTAGCGTGGGATTTACTGTTCCTTTGCCTCTTTTCCCTCCTATCTACCCATTATAAATATGTTGCTTACTGATTTACGGTTTAGTTCTATTGTTGTTTTCAAATTTCTGTCTCATGGCGTCTCCCCTTGCTATGGTTGTATCTAAGGATAGGTGGTGCTCCGACTGTATCCTACTCTGAAGTGGCGATTATCTCCTTGATTCCCTCGACACTTCCTCTGTTGTTGGTTCCAATCGTCGGCCACCCTCTCCCCTCCGTTCTGGTCCAGCTGTCAGGCTCTCTATCCCCACTTTTTCTATTCCAGCCTCCGCTCTCCCCATCTCCCTCCTCCCAGTCCAGCCGTAGACCTCCTACCCTCTTCCTCTCATCCTGCTTCTAGCTGCCTTACAACCTACCTACCTCCCTCCTAGATTCGAGCTGCAAGACCTTCCCCCATCCCTCTCCATGATTTCCTAGACCCCGCTCACCACTCTCCTTCCCGGTATCAGCCAGCAACCATCGTGCCACCACCATCGCCGTCCCCAGAACTTCCTTCCCAACCCTAGCTAGACATTCACGTTGTTGTGTTTTCTATTTCCGTTTGTGTCTGGATTGTAATCTGATCTGTTTTTAAGTAATACTATTTGTTTTCATTTTGTGATTTTGGATTAAATTCAGGTATCATTTGGTATCAATGCTAGTCTAACCCTAATCTTATCCTAGGGTTTCCTAACATCTACCTTACCCATCCATTATAAAATTTTCTTTTCTATCCTGAACCACCCCTTCCAAACCCAAACCCTAATCATGTCTTCACAGAGATACATGTTGGAACCTACTCGAGATGAAATACTGTGAGATATTTGTCGACTTCAACAGAGGATCACAGAGATTGATGATGGAATCCAGGGGGAAATTACCATCGCCATGGGAGGTAGAGACGGGGATCTAAATTCGTTCTACAGGGAAGACATTAGTGATGAGAAATACAGACCCCACTGCTTCGGGATTCAGTATCAGAGGATGCCAAGAGAGGAGCCCACATATAGAGGACACAGGGGTTTTGACATCAAGGTGGACCTACCAGAGCTTGATAGATGTATGGATTCTGATGACTATCGACTCGCTGCAATCTGTTGAACGAATCATCGAATCTTCAAATCTAAGGAAGTGTCAGAAGATACATGGGTAAGATTGGCATCCATCAAATTGAAGAAGAGCGCCTCTTTGTGGTGGGAGAACTTACAGAGGCAGAGGAAGATAGAAGAAAATGATAAGATTATCAAATGAGAAAAAATGATGAAAGAGATGCAGAGGAAATACCTTTCACCTCATGACCGCCAGAACATGTTTCTAAGCTTCCACCACCTGTAGCAGATATCTTTCAGTGGAAGAATTCACTGCATAGTTTGACCAATTGCGAATGAAGTGTTAATTTGTCGAACTAGAGGAACACACCGTAGCTCGGTGCCTTTGGGGCCCGAAGCTCGCTATTAGCATTGTTGTGCAGTTTCAACAATATTGGTCACTTGGGGATGTCCAATTCGTAGCCTTGAAGGAGAAAAAACAATGGAACCAGAGGATGCCATCCTCATTCAGACAACAGGTCTTAGTTAGACTGTCACCTACAGCTTCAACGACCTACAAGGGTATCTCTGGTGGAATTGGCAAGACAGGACAGGGGAGTGACAAGGCATATCTGAGTAGAAAGAATTCAACAAAAGACAGCTCGTCTAGTACAGTGCCTGTTAGGAGGTGTTTTATATGTCATGACTATAGACACAAAGTCTCCAGTTGTCCCACAAGTCGAGTTGCTTCATTCACAAATTAAGGCGTCATTGCGGAGGTGGAGGATGAGGAATCAGAGGATGGTCCAAAGGAAGAACTTCAGCTACAAAGTGACGAGAGAGAGATGTTACTCATACAAAGAGTTCTAGAGTTCTATAGTTAGAGCTGGAGAGAAGTCAGTCATGGCTAAGGATTAGTATCTTTCGCACCAAGTGTACGGTGAAGGGCAATGTTTGCAATTTGATTATCGACAGTGGAAGTTGTGAAAATGCGGTGACCATGTTGATGGTGAAGAAATTGGGATTGGCCACTCAAAAAGTTCTTCAGTCCTATCCTTGACCTGGTTGAAGAAGGGAAACGAGATATACGTAGATCAGCAGTGCTTGGTTGAATTTTCAATTAGGGATCAGTTATAGAGGCTAGTGCTATGGATGTGGTTCCAATGAACGTGCACCATATTTTGTGTGGGAGTCTTGGCAGTTCGACCGCAATATTCAACACGATGGCTTCAAGAATATTTACTCTTTTAAAAAGGATGGGAAACACATTGTGCTGATACTTGTTAAGGATACAAAAGGTGTAGACGACACAGACGACATGAAGGAGGTATTAGTCTCAAGGGCCACCTTCATGCCGTCAGTTCGGGATGCTCCGATGGCAATGACGTTAGTCCTACTAAAGAGAACTGAGAAGAAGAGTGAGATACCATCACCGCTACATCTATTGCTACATGACTTCCGGAATGTGATGACCGATAATCTTCCCGAGGTATTACCGCCATTGAGAGACATTCAACACGCCATAGAACTCAAACTTGATTCAGTGTTGCCAAACTAGCCTGCCTACAGATTAAGTTCTGCGACACACGAGGAGTTGGAGTGACAGGTATATGATCTCGTCGCGAGAGGGTTTGTCAAAACGAGTATCAGTTCGTGTGTCGTCCTCGCCCTGATAGTACGCAAGAAAGACAATTTTTAGCGGATGTGCATTGAAAGCAGAGCCATCAACAAGATTATTATCAAGTACCGGTTCCTCATTTCTCACATGGACAATTTATTGGATCAATTGCACGGAGCCGCATTCTTTTCCAAGATGAACTTACGCAATGGGTATCACCAGATTCAAATGAGGCCAAGGGACGAGTGAAAGACTGCTTTCAAGACACGAGATGACTTTTATGAGTGGACAATTATGCCTTTTGGATTATCAAACACACCCATCACTTTTATGAGATTGATGAATCATGTGATTTTGGCCCACATTGAAAAATCTATGGTGTTATACTTCGATGACATTTTGGTAGACAACCAATCTGAGGAGCACTTACAACACCCTGTATTTGAGGTGTTGCGAGTAGAAAAACTATATGCCCATCCAAAGAAGTATGCCCATCCAAAGAAGTGCTAATTTATAACAGCCCAGGTATGTTTTTTGGGTTATATCATGTCTGCTGCAGACATTCAGATGGAGCCTACAAAGATCGAGGACATTGTGAGCTAGACTGTATCACAGTCATTCAGCGAGTTTAGGCATTTTCTGGAACTAGTGTCATTTTACAGGAGATTCATTAGGAACTTCAGTACCATCAACGCCCCCTTGACAAAGCTTTTAGAGGAAGAAAAATTCTAGTGGATAGAGACATCTCATAATAGTTTCAATGGACGCAAGGAGAATGTGGCCCAAGCACCAGTCCAGGAATTACCAGATTTCAACTAGCTATTCGAGATAGGATGTGATGCATCTGGCATGGAGATAAGAGCAGTACTGAGCCAGAGAGGTCACCCCGTCGCCTTTTTCAGTGAGAAGTTGAATGAGTCCAGGAGAAAATACTGGACGTACGACAATGAGTCTTATAGTATTGTGAGAGCTCTTGAGCAATTGGGCCATTATCTACTGACGAGCGAGTTCACGTTGTTCACAAACTACGAAGCGTTGAAATTCTTAAATAACTCGAGTAAACTGAAGGGCCGACACACAACATAGGTGGAGTTTTTATCATCGTTCTAGTTCAGGCTTAAGCACAAGACAGAGAGTCATAATTATGTCAAAGATGCACTGAGTCGCCGTCGCTTGCTGTGATGTAGGCTTGAGTCGTGAGCTTTTGAGGCACTAAAGGAGTTGTACGACATAGACGATGATTTTGGGAAAATCTTGGAGCAGTGCAAGGAGAAAACTACCTGACAGTACAACAGAGCTGATGGATACTTATTTTATCAGCATAAGTTGTTCATTTCTATATGTTCACTGAGGGATTCCATTGTTCAGGAGAGCCATAATGGGGGACTTGCAGGGCATTTTTGCAGCTACTAGGCTCTCGCACTCATGAGAGAGCACTTCTTTTGGCCTCGACTAGCGAGAGATGTGAAGCGACACGTCAGATAATGTTAAATTTATCATGTGGAAAAAATCAGGGGATAAAATACAGAACTATATAACCTATTACCAGTACCAGAGGCACCATAGGTGGATGTTAGCATGAATTTTGTGGTGTAGTAGATCGATTCTTGAAGATGACACATTTCGTACCCTGCCACCGGACACTGGATGCATCGCATGTCGCCGACTTATATTTCAGGGAGATTGTAAGGCTGCACGGAATACCCAAGGCCATCACTTCAAACAGAAATGTCAACTTCCTGAGTAATTTCTAGAGGACTCCGTGGGGAAAATTAGGCACGAAGCTTCAATGCAGTTCCAAAACTCATCCATAGACAGACGGTCAGACAAAGGTGGTGAACGGGAGCCTTGAAAATCTGCTGAGATGCTTTGTTGGGAAGAATATTAAACAGTGGAATTTGATTCTAGCTCAGGCTAAGTTTGCCTACAAATCCGTGGGTCAGACATTGGGTCGCACCCCATTTGAGATCGTGTACGGGCGTGATCCGGTCACTCCAATCTATTGACTACTCTTATCGACATTAGAGATTAGTGAGAATGCAGAGGAACTAATGCACGAGATTTAGAAGCTCCACAAAGTGGTTGGCAAAAAAATCACTAAGCAGAATCACAAGTACCAGACACAGACAAATAAGACACAAAAAAAGGTGACCTTTAAAGAAGGAGACCTAGTGTGTATTCGACTGAAGAAAGAGAGTTTCCCTGTAGAAGCATTCAGAAAACTAAAGCATCGAGCAGACAGATCTTTCAAAATACTTTGGAAGCTAAATGATAACGCCTATAACATCAACCTGCTAGGGGACTACAATGTTTTCGCCATGTTCAATGTCACAAATCTGACGCCGTACTATGAAGAACCATAAGCATCTATGGATGAAGTTGCTCCCTCAATCCTGAGAGATTGACGTGGGGCTTATTAGTGTGAACCACTCGGTTTAGCTATAGGGAGCTAGTCTAGCAGGGAAAGTGGACCGATTGACCAGCTGTTGGGTGGGAATTACCGTCCCTTTTCTCCCTTTTCCCTCGCTGAGTTAGGGTTTTGTTCTGTTGCTATTTTCTACTTTCTGCCTCTAGGTGTCTACCCTTGCTAGTATAGTATCTGAGGACAGTTGGTGCTCTGGCTATATCCTACTTCGAGGTGGTGATTATCTCTTGATTCCCTCTGTACTTTCCTTACTCTCGGTTCCAATCGCCAGCCACCCTCTCCCCTCCTTTTTGGTCCAACCGCCAACTCCGCTATTCCCTCTTTTTTTGTTCTAGTAGTCGGTCAACCCATCTCCCTCCTCCCAGACCAGCCGCAGACCTCCTACCCTCTTTCGCTTCTTGCTTCCAGCCACCAGCCGCCCAACAACCTACCTACCTCCCAGATTCCAGCCGCAGGACCTCTCCCTGATTTTCTAGCCGTCACTCACCCCTCCCCTTCCCAATATCCAGCCTCCAACCATCTATTACTTACCGTCACCTATTTCAACCACCACCCACCGCGACATCACCTCCATTGTCCCCAGATCTTCTTACCCAGCCCTAGCCGGATATTGAAGTTGTTGTGTTTTCTATTTTCGTTTGAGTTTGGATTGTAGTCCGCTCTGATTTTGAGTAATAATATTTGCTTTTGTTTTGTAGTTTTGAATTAAGTTATAACATCATTTGAATAACAAGGAACCCCTAAGTTAAATCAAGCTTATAACCACAGATCTATTGCTGAGCTGTTGCACTGCTGAGAGTCCAACCTCAGGTCTGCTTCCTCTTGTTCACGACCTTCTGCCTGGTTTATCTCCAAATGATAACTCATTGTGGTCATCATATCAAGGTCGTTTCATAGATCATAACTGTGTGGCATCTTCATTCGCTGAAAAGAATAGCTAGAGGAAAGGACCTTCTACATTGATCAAGTAACCATATGACCACACTTAAGAAAAAACTTTCTATGTCTCAACACAAATCAAATAAGGCCCAAGTCACACTCAAAGAGGATAATGGTGCAATTCTACATCTAAATCCAAACCATCCACTTCTCCTCAACCTCCTAATAGTGTGGAATATTAAGCCAAATGTTACGTGGTTAGTATGGCAACCTCGATTTGGATGATGTTTCATACATGCCTCCTGTTAGTGTGGAGCCCGGTCCGATTTCCCGCTCCTGCCTCTTGATCGCGAAACATTGCGATCTTCTGCCGAATCGCGAACCGTCTCCCTACTGTCGCCTACTCCCGCGAGCGTGAAGCGAAGTTTTGCTTCGTCCGATCGCGAATAGTCGCGACTCCCTGCTGTTTCGCGAAACGTTGTTAACCTCCCTTCCTGTTCGCGATAAAAGGCATTGCAGCGGCTCTCCTTTTGTTTTGAAGTCACGATTTTTGGTGTTCTTCTTCGGGCTTCCTCGGGACATGAAGAGAAGTGTAAAGTGTAGTTCCTTGCGGTGAAGGAAGAAGAAAGAAGAAGATTGTTAAAGAAGAAGATTGGAAAGAAGAAGATTGTTCTCCCTTGACTTCTTCTTGATGGCTTGTGGCAGAAGAGAAATTAGGTTTATTTCTCTTGTAAGTTTATTTTCTTGGGTGTATCTTAGTGTAGAGCTTCTTCGGTATATCTCAGTATAAAGAGAAACAGAGAGAGAGAAGAAGAGAAATCAACGAAGTGAGAGATTCATCTTGTAAGTCGAGACGATCGACTGGTGTAAATGGTGTAAATTCCAAATTCCTCAAATAGTAAAATCCTCTACAACTCCGTGGACGTAGACAATTTGCCGAACCACGTAAATCTGTGTTGTCAGCAATAAAAAGTTGGGGTGTGATGAGTCGCCCGTAGGAAGCTGTCGGTCGTTGGAATCGAAATCCGGTCGCCCGCTTTGGAATGACGTTTTAATTTACATATAGATTTAAGTTTAGAAAAATATGAAATCAAACTGACCCCATAATTTTCATAGTTTAAATGGAAGAACACTCTACCTCAAACTCTATATCTATCTCGAGGGATAAACACAAGACTTGAGGATGAGGCTCAATCAAATAAACTAAGAAATATATGACGTCCGTTTGGTCTGCGAAACCGTTTTATTTGCCGACAAATTTCTCTATTTAATATGAAAAATTAAATAGGGTTTATTTTAAGCTGGGTTCGGAAAAACTTTCTATAAGGGCAAACCCCTATGGTTAATTATATCTTAAATGACCGAAGTCACTTAGGAATGCTCTCTATATAAATCAGGAAAAATTATCTCCAAGGACTTCAAAATGATGAAATTTTTCAACGAAATCAGACAAAGAGGTGTGAAAGGGGAATGACTCAAATTTGAAAGATTTATTACAGAATCCAAAGGAAGAAGAACTCGGGGATGCCACAGATCCAGAGGAGATCCTCGGTGACTTCCCAGTCTACCCTATGGTTTTGACTTCAGTTTCGAGGAGAAATATTCAAGTGTTTTATCCTGCCAATTTTGTCTATTTAGGGCTTACATTCGTGTGAAACGATCACACAAATAACCTGGAAAATGTGAGGATTTAGGTCGTAACAAACGACAACATCAAAATCCTAAAACGAGTTAGGGCTTAGATCGTAGAACAAAGTCTTACAAATGCCTAAAGAAAAGGTTGATGATTGATGTTGCGCTAGACGAACAACCTCGAAATCCTATGCATTGTTGTTTTAATTTCTAGGAAATGAATGGTTTAGCTGGGAAAGATATGTTCTGCTGTTAAAAATGGTCGTGTTGCCCACTGCGCTAGTTCCAAGCTCCATGTCGTGACGAGTTTAAGTTTTCTAGGGTGTTCTAGGGTGTCAGATTATATGTCAGATTATAATGTCAAATCCAGCGGCCCTATAGTTGTAGTTCTTCAGATATTTTATAGGGAACATGTTTAAGTTGTATAGTGTATAACATAACAATAGAATATGTAGCACAGGACAATCAGTAGAGTAAATAGTAGAGAGAACAGTACAACATGCGGGGGAAAGGAAAAGTAAAAAAAAAATACAGCAGGCAGGTGATTTGCAAGAAAGTAACATGTTGTAAACATAAAACAAACATGTATACCTGAGAGGTCCGATGTTCCTTATGTGTAATTGATGCAACAAGTACAAGCAACAAAACTTGAGGAAACATGCTGAAATGTTTTATATAAACGAAAACAAAGAAACATCGTCCATAAATCTCGAGAAAGATCGTTAGAAGACTCACGACAAGAGAAATGCGAGGAAATTGACGAATAGACAAATCGATTAAAATCGTAGAAAACACGAAAAAATCCCAAAAAGAGACCATGAGTGCTTTGTCCCAAAAATTTCAAGAAAAACATATGAAAAAGTCTGAAAAGAGGGGGACCGCAAGCATTCGAATCGGGGCTAGGCTCAACTATATATTAGTACTCGAGGGTCGTCGAAGGCTACTCGGTCACCCGGATATATAAAACCTGTCACTCAACTAGAAGGGTGTCCTATCGAACCTAACTCAGGAGGGTACTCCTTAGCCTAAAGAGATTAGTCTAAATAGGTGATCAATATGTGGACAACCAATGCTTAAAATGTATTTAAAATTTATATTTTCAACATGCACATAGGTTTCAAACATGCAAAAAGTGAGTATCAATTTTATATGTAGCGAAAAATGTGTTTTTGTTTTAGAAAAAGATGTGTTCGTTCTTATCAAATTTGTTTTTATCAATTTTGAAAAATAGTTGTCCACGAGTCAGTTGTGCTATCGGGCATAAGGCTACCAACAACCTAAGAAGGTTCGGGTCAACTCCCACTAGTCTTGTGTCGGTGAATGATACTGTCATCCTACAGCTCACCGGGTTCCTGAATCGGATTCTGATATCGTACGATGGCATATCATTCTGCTCTATCTCCGGTGTGTCTTTGTCATCACCGCCCTAAGCCCCAAAACAAAACCGACCTACTTGCGACATTGCTTGATGGTTTCACGTATAGCAAAATGCTATATGTGGACACTTATGTATCGGGCATAAGCATAGCAAGGGAAAAAAAATAAAAATGGGGTGAGAGAGAGGGGGGACTGATCAACCTAAAACATAGAAAAAAACGGAGGATTAATCAGCTCTCAAAACTCATGACGAAAAAGACCTGATAAGGAAGACCCGAAGATCCTTGAAATAATCCGAAAGGGTATCACTTTCTCATATTTTTATAAATGTCTTAACTTGAGTCAAAATGACCTCATAATGTCGGTATCCAAACCCCAAAAATATCTTTTATGAAATCAATTCGTCTCAGCCAAACATTCTCCCAAGATAAAATTTGGAAGTCTCCCAAACTTCATAAATCAAGCAAAAGGAAAGTGATCCCGGGGAAACCACCACTAGTATTTCCAAACCCATACAAAAATCAGGATCTTCCAACTTCTAAATTAATCAATAGCCTCATATATCAAATAAGCATAAAATCTTTCCATAGAACCATAGAAATGCTCACGGTCGGGGTCAATAGAGGAGGGTATAGCCACCAAGGCTTTTGGTCAAGACAAAATAAGGCCAAAGAGACTCACGACCAAGGCAACCCAAGGCACAAAAGGAGCGGAGGCTCACGACCAAGGCAACCCAAGGCACAAAAGGAGCCCACGACCACAGTAGCAACAGGAAAACTACCCAAAGTATTGCCTTTGATACGTAAGAGAGTGAATGGACTAGCTTGTATAAATCTTTCAAACCGGCTCCAATTTCCCCCAATTAATACATAAGAAATATGCTCAATTTATTTTTAATCACCTCACTCTATAGATAGTGCAAATGCATGGACCAACTCCACTACAAGCCTTCGGGTAAGAGCAGACGGGTAAGAGCAGAAAAAGGCACAAGACAGGCCCCTAACAAGCTCTCTGGTAAGGGATAGAAGCAAGCAAGCCACCAAAACCCTCGAGTAGGGACAAGTATAAGGTATCAATCATGGGCTCTCGGGTAGAGACTAAGGCAAACAAAAATCAAACCCAAACCACTCCTCGGGTAGGGACAAGACAAGACAACACCGAGCTCCCAAATAGGGGTTAAAGCAAATAAAACCGAAC
>NW_018164820.1:50921-63416 GCF_001263595.1 Phalaenopsis equestris
ATAAATCCCTCAAGGTTAACAAGTAAAGCTCACATACGCAAAGACAAGATCTCAATCCATAACCTTGCGTCCAACCCTTCCAAGGTGAAAACCGAGCCCCTAAAGAGATCAAATCAAAGCTTTAAAGGCTAATCAAATGCAACATATGATAGCAAATCCAAACCCAACCATTTTTAGGAAAACTGAAAACCAGCAGGGGCGAAAAGAATAAAGCCACACCCCAAATCAAACAAAAATAAGCCTCATAATCAGGCAAGAGTCAAGAGCTAGAGTAGGTAAGACCGAGCCCCAATGGAGGCCAGAAACCGAGCCACTCAAGACTAAAACAGGGCCCCAACATAAATAGAAACTTCTTTAAAATAATTAAAGTTTCAGCTATTTCAAAGTGAAACCGACCCATTTAAAACCAAAGAGTAGTTCACATGCCTTTTGAAACATCAAGATATAGAGCCAACATATGTCTTAAACAAGAGCAACAATATAGAGAGTATATTTAGGCCCCAATTTAAATATTCCAAGCATGAAATAAGTTCCAATAGAAGTTTAAACAAAGTGATGCCTCGTGAGGTGCTAAACCCAACCACCAAAACAAGTTACAAGACACGTTGAATTAAATAAATCCTCCCATAACATGTATTTCAAGAAAGGAAGAGCTATAAGAAACCAAAGCCGAGCCCCCAAGCATGCATGAAAAGCCAAATAAACTCTCCAATATCTCATGCTAAATAATAATAGATGAAAAACCTCATAATACATATCCCAACATGCTTGCAAGAGGAGCCAGCATCAGCTCAAAGCTACATTTTCAATTATTCCAACTTGCTTTTGAACAAAAAGAGAAAAGAGGAGCTAGCATCATCTCAAAGCCACGTTTCAACCTTCTTATTCACAGTAATAGAAATATGCCATAGTTTTACCATTTTAAGCAAGTAGGGAAGAGAGAAAAATTGATAACATGATATACTTCTATCCTTCTAAACAGGTAATCAAATATAGCCCTTAAAGTATGCTTGCATTTCTATTCTTAAATGCTTGAGTATCATGTATTCCAAAATATAAGTGCCAACTAAGTCAGCATGCTGTATCACCCATTGCACCGAGCTAACAGGGGCTCGGCAGGGCAAAACTGAAAAAATGGCAAGGCACAAAAGGGGAAAAGGTACCTCCTTGAAGCAAAAGAAAGTAACACGGGAACTTTAAAGGCACTCCTCAATTTCAACTCCTCCAACAGCTAGAGGAAACCAATTCAAGTACCAGAAAATTAAAGAAGTGAGAAAAGAAAAGACAGAGTTTCCTCCCTCAGAGATTTTCGGGATTCTCCCAGGGCTACTAAACCGCGCTCTAATAATATACCAGAGAAGGAGAAGAATGATTAAGAAGATACGGCAGAAGGATCGAGCGCAGAGGATACGATCCTCGCAGAGGCCGCGCTCTGCAGTAAGTGGAACGAGAGCGGGGACGAAACTCCAACGGCACGAAGAAGTGGGTCAGGTGAAACCGAGCGAACCGCAGTTAGGGCAGAGGTCCACGAGCGCGAGAGGAAGAAAAGGGAGAGGGGAAATAAACTAGGTTAAGGATTTTTTTAACATAAGTTATTAATTATAATAATAATAATAATAATAAAATATTATTTATTATTATAATTAACACATAAATATGTATTTTCCCCAAGACGTGCCGTTGCAATGAAACGAACGTCCCCTCTAGGCAAAATTGATGTTTTGGATGCATCAACGCAATCTGTTTCGTCATCCGGAGTCGTTTAGTTGATCTCGTCGACGATTGGAATGAAAACACGTCGCGACCTGAATCACGTCAAAAACTCGACTCGAATTCGATTAAACAGGACGGCAAAGAGCGCGGCGGCGCTAAATCAACGGGTACAGTCAACCCTAAGGCCGACAGTCCTATAGGAATGCTCTCTGAGTTCTTTCAGAGTAGCCTTACCTGCTAAGTAATAGCGGTCAAAACTACTATATGAAACGTCAAGTCGAGCGAAGAAAAGTTCAAAATTGCTAACGGGGAGGGCTCCTTCACTAGTTTTTTAGTAGTCGACAGAAAGGTCCTACGGCTAGATCCTAGGCTACTAAGGAGGGGAAAACTGCACATCGATCGAAAGCGAGGTCAACATGTGTGTTCCACTGTGTTACTATTTTCTGGTGTGAATTTTCTCATTTTATTTTCTCTTCATCAAAGATTGTTCTCCTATTTTATTTCTATATATATACCACAACAATTGATATATATCTCAACGCCTCCCTCATGGGCTGAATGGCTTATGAGCTAACATGCGACTTTGAGCTTCTTCTCATAAAATATGTACAATATCAACAGTGCCATGAAGGTGTTCCTTATGGTATCAATCATCATTGCACCTTTTTACTTGCTCCACCCAGCATGAAATATTACCTGTTGGCGGATGCCAGACAGCGGTTGTAGTTGGTGGGGGCCGGAGGCGGCGAGCGGCAGCTGACACCATTTGGCGGCATGCGTCGGGCGACCAAGGGGGCCGGCGATAATCTATTTAGAGCGGCGGGCGGCAGAGCCTTGCATAGGTATTTCTTTGAAAAGTATGTTTTTAAAACAAAACTCAATTTTTGTATTTTGAATGCTTTAAAAACAAGCCTTTTGTGTTTTAAAAACATAATAAAAAAAATGAATAAACAAACACTATTTTTGGGTTTGTTTTCTATTTTTTTTTGTTTTCAAAAATAAAAAACAGAAAATAAAAAGTAATTCCAAACAGGGCCTAAGGTTGCCTTTAGGGAAGCTTTAGAATAAAAATAACTATTCTCTAGACTTTGATATCTCAATTTCTACCTAGCCAACCCATTTAGTCTTAGGTAATATTTAGCGTCTCTTTTTCAAATAGTTGCAACAATTCTCTACTTTTTATCAGCAGAATAATGGTTATTAACTAAGTTTAAATAACAAAAGGTCACTGAAAGCCAACACAAAAGAGAAATACATGAAATGAGAAAAAGAATATTAAAGTGAACTAATAACCAAAACTAACCATATAATTAGTTTTCCAATCAACAACATCATTGAGATTGCAGAATTTGGTAGATGGTCTAGCAATTCAAGGAATCTTCATATATGTTCTCTTTTTATCCCTACCACAACATTTATGGGATGATTGGATGAAAAAGTATGAGTTTTCTAGAGGAGCTTTATCCTCAGATTTGATAAATGTTGAGAGAAAATTTGCAGGCTCTGCATCACAAACTGATAAATTGATTTGGGGCCCAAGAGTATTGAAAAATGTAGCTAGGGTCAGAGTAGACTTGATTGCTTCGATAATAGAATTAAGATTAGGGGTGGCATAATTCTTATAGAAGTTTTGATCCTTGGTTCAGTATTTAATAAGTGCATATCCATGATAGAGTTAATTTTTAATGTGTTTTGCATTTGTAGAATTAGCTTAGGAGATGGACGAGGGAAAACAACTTTTATTGTGAAATTATCAACATAACGGGGATCGGGATCAACATTAGATGCCATGTTTTTGACAATTTCCGAACCAAATTTGTTTGATAAGATCCAACTATATGGAAACTGTAGATATAATATCAGTGTATGTAGATGTATTTTATTTTTATCTATCCTCTATTTGAGCTTGATAAGGTGAAATTTGAGCAGCTAGTACTCTACTCAATGAATTTAAAACTATTACTGCAGGTATACTAAAGAATTAAGAATTTCAACTTTAAACCAAAGCACGATCAACAATCTAAATTTGTGTAAGATATATCCCTATGAGGTGAATGCATGAACCCCACCTCATACATTCAAATCTATCATATTTTGAACTTTCTTATTTTCCCTAAGAAGGGGGATACCAGAAGTCACTCAATATCCAATGCCCAGCCTTCTTTCCCTTCCCAACCTGTCCTCCTTCAAAGCCTTACTCACCAAGATAAATAGTTTTAAGATTCCAATAACTATTCAAGAAGCACTCGAGAATAAAAATAGCTTGGTTGAAGAAATCTGTGTCTTGAAAGAAACTTAAGTTGAGAGATGGTAAAATTGTTAGAAGGAAATTAACTAGTTGCAAGCGTGTAGACATTGTCAAATAGGATGCAAATGGGATGCGAGGAATTTATAAATTTAGAGTGGTTGCAGAAGGCCACCCTCAGATTTGATTTAAGAGAGACTTTTGTAACACTTTAAAGCTATATACCATTTGGATACTTCCATCTTTAGCAACCAAACTTAATTATTCCTTTCAATAATTAAATTTAAAAAATGCATTCCTTATTATGAACTAAAAGAAGAAGCCTATGCGGAATCTTCATTATATTTTAATATAAGGGATTCAATATTAATCATGTGTGCACAAGTAATCCCAAAGAGTATGATTGGGGAGGTTCATCAAAGCCATAGAGATAAAGTACGTAATGAAAAGTTTTCGAGATTACACTTTATTCATAAAAACATATATGGAAGAAAAAAATCAAAGTTTTAATAGTTTGTATCTATGACTTGATTATAACTGGAGGTGATTTGGAAGAAATAAGGAAAGTTAAAACTAATTATATAAATAATTTAAAGTAAAAGAACCTGGGAGAGTTAAATACTTCCGTGGAATATAAACATCTCACTCAAGATTGGGGTATTCATTTCTCAATAACAATACATTCTAGATTTTCTAAATTAAATATATATAATGCGATATAGTATCTCATCATGTTTTGGTTGATTACTACTATAACTTTAGAGAGGTAAGTGATAAACAAAAAGTTGATAAGAAAAGGTTTTGAAGTTTGATATGGAATATTATTAGCTCGCCTGTACAATAAAGGGTATCGCTTATGTCGTAAGGGGTTTAGGTTAATTCATGAAACTTCTTAAAGAAATTCATTTATAAGTTGTATTTAAAATTCTTCAATTTCTCAATGCAAATTCGAAAAAAGGAATTTTGTTCAAGAGAATTAGAAGACTCAATTTAGAAGCATATAAATATATGATTAGCATGGCCCTTGGGGGTACAAAATGTAGTATTGGTTTTCACATTATATTGGGAGAGAAACTAATCATTGGAGAAGTGAGAAGCTTTATTTATATCTGAATATAGTGTTGAAGTTGAATTTTGAGCACTGACCTAAGGAATTTGTGAACTGTTATGGATTAAAATCATTCAAAATGATTTGGGAGTAAAATGAGTAGACACTACAAAATTATATTGCGGTAACAACTTAGCCATGAAAATTGCACACAATTTTGTCCAACATGATGGAACCAAACCATAGAAATCATTCAATATCTCAATAAAATTAGAAAGTTGGTTGATATGTGCCGCATACATTCAAATACAAAAGCAGTTGGATGACATTTTGACTGAGCTCTATATATTAGGATATCACCTTTAAATTTGCAATGTATTAAATTATTCTATAGCTTGAGAAGGAGTTTTCACACTTCAACTTGGAATTCTCATGGAGGGATTCTGATATGCTGGCTTGGCCTAAGGGCATTTTAGCCTTTTATTAACCTAAGGGAAATTAAGGTCAATTTAGTCTCTTATTACTTATTATTGTTTAGTATAAATAGACCCTAACAGGTTTTGGGTTCGGGAGGCTTGAGATTGGGAGAGATTTCTTACCTCTCGAATTGTTGGATTTGGGAGAGATCACCTACCTCTTGAATCGTAGGTGTTTATTTTATATTTGTGCTAAATTTTTTATGTTCTTTCAATAAAAAATATGTTTGCACTAATTTCTGTGAAAAAATCGTGCGAATTTCTATTCCAAATCATATCAAATAGTATCATAGAATTTTGATTCGAGAAGAAGGGACTACCGCCATTAGTATTTCTAGCCGCGCTCGCTGAGGATGACGGGATCACGAAGTAGAGCGGGAGTATCGCTTTTAGTTTGTGCTCATTGGGAAGCAATGAGGGGATTGTGAATCCCACCATATAGTTACGATAGTTGTGGAAGCTGAGGGGACAAGATCGCAACTATTGTACAGAGCCTCTGTGAACATGATCCTTTTCATCCTTTGATTAGGAGGCGATATGGTCACGGTTATCAAAATTTTTAGAAAATGCAACGACGGGATTGCGGCTCACAGAGACCCAAAATTGTTTTTATTTTCATACACCCTCTTCGTTTTAAAGATAGCGACATATAGAGACTCGAAACTTGTGTGCTTGCTGGAAAGGTAATGGCAATCTTCTGTCTCCTGTGAAGTCCGACGAGTTAAGCTTACTGGGAAGCATCAAGATTCGAGTTGATTCTTCCATTTGCTGAGTGGAAAGATTGAGACTTGCCATAATTATAGAAAAGTTGCAATTCGAGCTAGCTGATGGCAATCATACCAAGAAAAACAATCATGTTCAAATCAACTATAGGATTGCAACATATAGGCTTTAAAAAATGGTAGGAAGTAATGACGACCGAAATAAAAGATGATTTCGAGGTGAAATTAGAGGAGCATGTGAGCCAAATCAAATCAATAATGGAGAAGTGTTTCTCGTCGATGGAGAGGCGATTTACATCTATAGAGGGACAATTTTCATCCATGGAGAGCAGCATATTCACAACGCTAGAAGAAATGCTAAAGAAACTGGTTGAGTTTTACGCAAACCCGGAGCCGCCTGCTCTAGGATTGAGCGGCAGCGCTAGGAGCTAACTTGAGCGGCAGAACTTGAAAAGAATAATGTGACATCCGAATAGTTGGAATGATTGTTTGCAGGAGGAATGGGACAACATCTTATTCGAGGCTGAAGAAGATTAGTTTGAAGGATTTCAACATGGAACAAGAAATCACGGTGCGCGGGACACCGACAAAAGGGCTGCATCCAACTGCGACAGTGGCTTTTGCTGCAGCAGCCTTCTGGGAGGAAGACGAGGCAGGAGTCTCTGGGGACAACCAGTTTGACTATGGAGTGAGCTAGACTTATGGAAGGAGGGAATTCAATATGTGTCGCGGAATGGAAGCTAACCCCAACTTGATGGGAAGTATGAATTTGGTTTAGAGAATTGGGTGCATAAGTTAATGATGTCGATCTTCAAGGCGGAAGACACACATGGGTGGGTGTGCCGGACAGACCAATATAGCGCCCTTAATGGGCTAAATAAAGAGGAGAAGCTCATGGCGGCAAGGTTATGTTTGAAGGGGAAAGCCCTATTATGATTTCAATAAAGGTTGGCTAAATACTCGATCTACTACAACAACAACAACAACAACAAAGCCTTAATCCCACTACGTGGGGTCGGCTACATGAATCCTTTTTCTCCATTGCGTCCTATTTAGTGTCATATTTTCATTTAGTTCTAGTAAATTAAGATCATTTTTAATACAATAAGCCCAAGTCTTCCTAGGTCTACCTCTGCCTTTCTTAACACAAGTCGAATCTAAAACATCTACTCTCCTAATCGGATCATCTAATGGTCGACGTTTAATATGACCAAACCATCTAAGACGACTTTCTCTAATTTTGTCTGTCACAGGAGCTACACCAACCCTATCACGAATATATTCATTCCACATTTTGTCTCTAAGTGTAAAGCCACTCATCCACCTAATCATTCTCATCTCGGCAACACTTAACTTATTATTATGCTTCTCTTTTAAAGGCCAACATTCAACGCCATAGAGCATTGCAGGTCTCACCACCATCTTATAAAATTTTCCTTTCAGTCTTAGCGGTACTTTTCTATCACACAAAAGGCCCGAAGCATTCCTCCACTTCAACCAACCAACTTGAATTCTACTATTAACATCCCCATCTATATCACCATCGCTTTGGACAACGGACCCAAGATATCTAAATCGTTCACACCTTTTAATAATTTGATCACCCAAAGTCACACTTCTGTCACTAGAGCTATTACTACTAAAATTACATTCCATATATTCAGTTTTAGTTCTACTTAAACGAAGGCCTTTAGACTCCAATGTAGACCTCCATAATTCAAGTTTTTCCTGGGCTTTTGATGTCCAGTAAGACCATTCATAACTAAAGCAAAAAGATATGGGCTTAAAGTCGATCCCTGATGTAAACCAACAGAAATAGGAAAATATTTTGTCAATCCTCCTTCAGTTTGAACACAAGTAACAGCTCTAGTATACATATCTTTAATGACTTGAATACAATTCATATCAACACCTTTCTTCTCGAGGACTCTCCAAAGGATATCTCTTGGAACCTTATCGTAAGCTTTTTCTAAATCAATAAAAATCAAATGTAGATTCTCCTTATTATCTCTGAACTTCTCCATCAAACCTCTCAATAAATGTATAGCTTCCATAGTAGACCTGCCCGACATAAATCTAAATTGATTATGAGAAATCTTTGTGATGCGTCTTAACCTATGTTCAATTACCCTCTCCCATAATTTTAAAGTATGACACATCAACTTAATTCCTCTATAATTTGCACACTCTTGTGCATCCCCTTTATTCTTAAAAATGGGGATCAAAATACTCTTCCTCCACTCCTCAGGCATCTTTTTAGTTTTTAAAATAATATTAAAGAGTTTAGTAAGCCAAGAAACTCCCAAATCTCCCAAATATTTCCACACTTCAACTGTTGGGAAGAATTTAAAGATTGCTTGTTGGAACGTTTTTGAGACATTTAGGAAGGAGATTTACATGAGCAGTTTTTTGCATTGACTTAGGAAGGGACTATCATAGAGTATAAAGAGAAATTTAAGCTATTGATGGGATGACTGAGGGGGGATTTCTGAATTATTATTGGAGAAAATTTTCATGAATGGTCTAAAGCTCGACATATGCGCAACACACCGACTGTTGAGCCCCTGGGGATTGGGGGAGACGATGGAGCTAGCCCAGATGGTGGAGGACAATAATTAAAACAACACCAGGGAAGACTTACACACGTTGACGACCATGATATCGAGAACCCATATGATGTTATTTCAGAGGAAGGTGTCAAAGGAGAAGAATATGGGGGCCCATCCAGGGGTCAAATTCTAACGTCTTACAGAGATCGAGATTTAAGAAAGCGAGCAAAGGGGGGTATTGTTTTTCTTGTGATGAAAAGTTTGCCTTAAGGCACCGTTGCGAGAATCAGACAATACAAGTTCTCATAGTGTGCGATGAGGAGGCAAAGGAGCTTGATCCGACAACAGTGCTCTTTTATCCACCTTGTGAACAATGTGCTTTTTTGGGAGGGGAGTATTGTTATGCCAACTTTGCCTAAGGACAATTTTGTATTTTATTAACCTAAGGGCAATTGAATCTTTGGTTCCTTATTATTTTTTACTATAAACAGATCGTAATTGGTTTAGGGTTGGGTAGGTATGAGATTGGGTCTTAAGTCTTAGGGTTAGTGTTTGGTAAAGATTTCCTACCTCTCAAATTGTAGGATTTTGGAGAGATCAGCTACCTCTCAAACTGTAGGTGCTTATCTTTGTATTCATGTTGAATGTTTGATGTTCTTGTAATAAAATATGCGTCCCTAATTTCTGTGGAAAATCCTGTGAATTTCCATGTCAAATCGTATCAAATTCCTTTGGCTACCGCGAGTTTTTCTTTCATGTAATCATTTGGGGGAAATATTGCGAGATGTAAAACCACCTTCCTTATTCCCATAAATACAATTCTGTGCTAAGAAAATTGTCAAGCAATCACTCTAGAATTATTTTCTTTCTGAGCACTAAATTACCTAATGTAGTATAAATCCTATCATATAATTAAAGATATAAGCTTCTCAATTAAATATACAAGGACTCAAATCATCTTTTATTTTTTCATATGAAAACTTTTTTAAAATAATAATCCAGGAATCAAATAAGTGACATGATATATATCTCTAAGTTGCTGCAATTCATTGGGAAGATATTAAGACATGCATTTAAAATATTCAACAATTGAGTAAGATTTTTAGGTTTGGTCAAATTTTCTAAGCACATCTTTTAGTTTATTGGTCACCAAAGCATAAATCACTCCTCCCACATGATTCCAATTTTTTAAAGAATATTGATTCAAAATATGCAAATATTTTTTCTACTCAATTTGGAGCATTTGATTCATTTACATTTGACATAGAAGCATGCCTGGACTTGTTGGCATTAAAACTATCATTCTCTTATTGTTTTATTCTCGTATGTATCGTACCTCCTTGACAATTATAACATTTATAAGTCAAACATTACACTTGAGTGTCACCATATGTTGCAAGTTGAATAGACACTAAATATCAAAGAAATTAGTTACTCAAGCTGCCTTCTATCTTTTTAGCTGTGGTTTTGATTTTAAATTTATGCAATCGACATTCATTTAATTTCTACTATAAATAATGAGTTTTCTAAGTTTATCATGATGTTTGAAATAAGTTGAACAAATAGTTGTTTTTTAGTTAGTTTTAACCTTAGGTATGATAATGATGCATTGCGTATTGTTTAAAGAAAAAAATTAATCCATGCATCTTTAGAATCACTAAACCTTTCACTTCATGGAAATCAACCTTCCTAATTAATTTCATTATTCTCTTTCACTAAATAAGTCGGGTATTGTTCTTCTTAGAAATTGATTTGCAAATTGGCTGTTTGATGACATTTAAAGTAAGTTTTAGCAAAAATCTTAGAGCAAGATGCAATATTAGTAGTTTTTTCTTTGATAACTTTGTAAATAATAGCGCACTTTAAATTTAATGGGTGCGACAGGTTTGTTTTGGTTGTTCTGATAAAAAAATGTTCCTAATATATGTTTAAATTTTTTAAATATGAGAAATCTTATTATTTCTTTAAAATTTGATGCAAGTTGAAAAACATGATTAAGTGAAAGAATGTGATGTACTATTACCTACTTTTTAATTTCAAACCTCAAATGAGGACTTTTTGTAGAGAACATTGCTTTAAGATTTTGAATTATTATATAACTTAATAACAATTCCTCAATTTTATTCATATGTTTAATGCAGACTATCTTATAAGTTTTTGGTGAATAGAATGTCTACTTTAGGGTATGCTAGGTCATTGGTGAATAGAATGTCTACTTTAGGGTAATGTACATTCTTAGAAAGAAATCTCATAACTTGAGGAAGCAACAAAAAACCTATAATTTCAAGCTTAAGTGTTGAAGCCGAGTTTACAGCCATTGGTGAAGTGATTTGTGAGCTTCTATGAGTTAAAATTATATTAAATGACTTAATAATCTAGTGTAAAAAGTCTATTAAAATATATTGTAATAACAAATTGGTCATCAATATTGCACACAATCTTGCACAATATGGTCGTACCAAGCATGCTGAGGTTTATAGACACTTTATAAGAGAGAAAAAGAAAGTGGACTGATTTAGATTCTATATGTGCCCATGGGATATTAACTAGCTGACATATTCACTAAAGGATTTTGTAGCCTAACATTTAAAAATATCATAAGCAAACTTGGAATGACTGTTGACCTCAATTTTCGTGAGGTCTAGTTTTTCTCGTAGGAGTTAGGATCTAGCCTCAGGGGTCTTCCTGCGACTATCTTAGAACCTTAGAAGTGGTGCCCGTCTCGTTTTAGTTCTACCCGTTTCCGTCCTCTTTTGGAGTTTCGCGTGTGTGGTATCGACTTCTAACGCTTAGAAGGATGAAACCGACATGAGGAAACCCAAAATGGATTCCTATAGGACCTTTCCGAGCCTTAGGGTGGCCTTCTGCACAATTCACACTCCTGCGCGCACCAGCTTCGCGATTCGGAGAGTCGACGCGTCCGATTGCTGCAATTCGCATTGACTGCACCGTTATTTGTCGGGGACTCGAGTAAACCACTTGTGACGATCGATCGCAGGTCGATTTTTTGTGAAATTTGAATTTCGACGCGTTTTGACCTGATTGTCGGCGACGTCGTCCGAGCGACCCCGGATGACGAAACGGACTGCGCCAGCGCGTCCGGAACGTCGATTTTGCCTAGGGAGGACACCTATTTTGTCGCGTCGTCGTGCGCGGGTAAAATGTGTTTTAATTCATATATATATATATATATATATATTTATATGTATATATATATTTATTACCTGATCTCCCCTTTCCTCTTTCGGCCCTGACTCCCCTGATGCGCGCTCCCGAGCTCTTCTCCTTTCCCTCTTCCTCTCGCGTGCCTAGCTCTCTCCCTTTCTCGTTCTCGAGCCGACCGAGCTTGTCCTCCTCCGTGCGAGGAGGGTTGACCCCGTTCGTCCTTGCCTGACATATTGTTGCCTGCGGTCTTCCTTCCCGAAGCGAGGCCAGTCTTTATACGCTGTGGCTTTCCTCTTCTTGGTAGTTTGACTCTGGGAAGCTTGTTCCCTGGTACACTAGAGTGGCATTCTTCTTCTCCTCTTCCCGATACTTTTCTCTTGGCCACTGCTCTCGGCCGCTCGGTCCGAGAAGCGTCGTTGGCTTCGTCTTCTGTAGGCGGGAGAGTTCCTTTTTTTAGCTCTTTGTCCCGATTCGAGTACAATGGATACTTGGGGGTGGCTTTCTTTTCTCTTCTTCTCTGTTCCCTACCTATAAGGGAAGTGGCTGGCTGTTTTTGGTTTTGTTTGAGGGTTTGGCT
>NW_018164820.1:78161-91149 GCF_001263595.1 Phalaenopsis equestris
TATCCTTTTGACCTCTTTGAAGACATTATCCCCTGATTTTTATCGAGAGTTTTCTTAGGTGACTTCGGTCATTTGAGATGTAATTAACTATAGGGGCTTGCTCTTATAGGGAGCTTCACACCTTTTTCGTCTGATTTCGTTGTAAAGTCCTATCCTTTTGACCTCTTTGAAGACATTATCCCCTGATTTTTATCGATAGTTTTCTTAGGTGACTTCGGTCATTTAAGATGTAATTAACTATAGGGGCTTGCCCTTATAGGGAGCTTTTCCGAACCCAGCTTAAAATAAACCCTATTTAATTATTTGTATTAAATAGGGGAACTTGTCGGCAAATAAAACGGTTTCGCAGACCCAAACGGATGTCATATCTTTCTTAGTTTATTTGATCGAGCCTCACCCTCAAGTCTTGTGTTTATCCCTCGGGGTAGATACAGGGTTTGAGGTTGAGTGCTCTTTCATTTAAACTATGGAAAATATGAGGTCAGTTTGATTTCATATTTTTCTAAAATTATATATATATATGTAAATTAAAAAAAAGTCCTTCCGAAGCGGGCGACGGGATTTCGATTCCGGCGGCCGACAGCTTCTTACGGGCGACCCCCAAACGCAACTTCCCCCTTTTAAACGCCGACAATGACAGATCTTTGTCATCCAGTTGAAGGGGGAGTTTGAATTTTTGCTCCAATCATAACAAAGAACTTAAGGCACACGAATCAAATTTTCTACCATTAGATATATTTCTCTAACTTATAAGTGACCACACGAATCAAAATAGATCTAATGTTCTTTCTATTTTATGATCTGCTGCTTCATTGATTCTCCATTTTCAAGGGAATTTGAGTTGCTTAAGTTTTACAAATGATTGAAGATGATAATCTTCTTTAAGATATGCTAATCTAGAATTGTCTTTAATGTCATTTTATGCTTTTTCTTCCGAGTATATAGTAGACTTACAAATTTATGCAATAGAAACAACTCCCCCCTACGAAATGTCATGCCTTAGATGATAATCTTCTTTGATACTCTTTGCTTTCTGTATTAGATCTGGTATGCGCCTTTGCTTTACTGTTTACAACTTCATAAAAATTATGGATCACAAAGCACCTTCTATGAAGTACATTCTCTCCAAGTATTGTTCCATTTCATCAGATGGTTGTACTGCATGATCGAGTCTTAATTGCTTCTTTTGGCCCAATGCTCTTGAACGTTTTATGATACTAAAAATTATGTAATTATAAGTAAATTCTACCTTAAGAGATAGGTTCATGCGTCGTTTGACTTTTATGATACTTGGGCATCTATGCATTATTCTTAAGCAATCACCTGCACTGAATTTTGTTTATGTTTATGTTATCTACCATATCCAGTTATCCTTTTTTCATATTTTCTATTGTGCTATTTTGATTATGCAGATTTTTTTTTTATTTTATTTCCGCCATAAAGCTGTCTTCCCTGACTTACAGGATAGCTATTTTGCTACAGGTTTGCTTCAGAGGTATTTCATAACTTACATGAAGAAGTGATGGCCATTTCTTCTAGAGGGCATGGGCTGATGCTGCGTGTTCTACAACTAGAAGCAGAGTTTCCATCAATAGAAAAAGCAATTCTCTCTGAAACTGATCATTCACATCTGGCTTACAGTGCCGGTGAAAAATCTTAAGCTCAAATCTGTTCATATACAAACGCTTGCCTATTCACTTCTACTAATATTGTTATTGTAATATGTGATTTCTTAGGTATCGACTGGCATGCATATCTTAGAGCTGAACAGAATTTATTCAGTCAAGGAGACATGCCTCGTTTTATATTAGACTCGTATGAAGAATGCCGTGGTCCTCCTCGGTTATTCATGCTAGACAAGTTAGTTATTCTATCATAGATTTTCCTGCTTCTTGCTCTTCATTTTTAAGATATATTTTCTTATGCTTTTCCTTTTTTGTTATCTTATAAGTTTTTACATATTTCTTTAGGTTTGATGTTGCTGGTGCTGGAGCATGCTTGACGAGATACTCTAATCCTTCTTTTTTCAAGTCGGCATCTGCCTTCTCTGAGATGATGGAAGAGGCACAAAGAGAGAAGAGAACACGAAAACCCAAGGTAATTAATTCATTTCTCAAGGTGTAAACCTTGACTTGATACTTTCTCTTAATTCTCTGATGGTTTGCAGGTTTGTTGCCCATGCTAAATTTTTCATGAAATCAATAATTAGATGTTCTGTGAATTACTTGTTTTAGAAATTGATAATCAACTGTACCACTGATTTTATATTTTCTTGTAGAAGAAAGGATCACCTTGGAGAAGTGGTCAGACAACTGGGTCTTTCTTTATGCCAATTATAGACCAGTGAGATAATTTCTTTTTTGTGGTAAAGCAACCAACGAGCAGTCATTTCATTTGTAAATTGATAATAGCTTTTTTTTTGTTGCATACAGTTTGCAATTTACAGCTTCTGAACCAGTAACTGGGAAATTTCCAGTGAGGCTTGTGAAGTTGAAACACAGGAAATTGGGAATTTCGGATATAAGCAATAGAAAAAGCTATATGGAAGGTTTTCTTAAAGAAGAATCATTTGACCATAATGATTCTAAAAGCTCTTTATGTGGTTGCCCAAATAATAAAATTATAGATGGGACTCCAGATGTACAAGAATTTCTAATTTGTGGCCCGACTGATTCCTTACTGGTCAGAAAAGAATTTTCTTCTCAGTCCCATAATGAAGTAACTGGAAAAGTGCAGAATCTGGAAAGAGAACATACAGAATTTTCAAAAACTAATTCTATATCACCTTGTGTTTCACCAAAACTTTATCCAAAATCTCAAAATGTTAAAGAAGAAATGCTTGTGGGACTTGGAAATGAAATGGACGCCCATGCTTTGGACAGTAGTTCCGATGAAATTGATACGACCTCTCCATCCCTGCAGCTAGCAGTGCAGAACAACAGTTTGCCTGTTTCTGGATTCCTAACAGATGATGATCGTGATAGTTACAGGTCTGATGACATTGAAAGTGAGCTGGAAAGTTATGTTGATGCTTTGAACACCATGGAATGTGAAATGGAAACAGATTCTGAGAGCAGAGCTAAAACAGATCCATCTCAGGGAACAGATCCTAACATCCATGGACAAGCTGAACTTCTACCTCTATCTTCTATATCAGCTATTTTTGGAAGCTCTGATACATTAGTGACTTCAGAAAACGTGAAGGATGGAATGCCTAGTCTGTCACAGTCAACTATTTTGTATAATTTATCTGATCAACAACTTAAGGAGAGAACTGTTATTGAAGAAACTTCTAGTTTAGAATTCCAACATGATGAAAAAGGAAATCTAGAGAGGACGAGTGAAGATATGTCATTAGTTCCATCAGCTTGCTTGATATCTAATGAAACTTGCTGTCAGAAACAACCAAATGCTACCATGGTTGTTCCTATAAATAAAGAAGCATTCACTAGTTATTGTATAACAGATTCAGATTTGAAGCTACAACCCATCATCGATGAAGTACAAACACTTGCTGCACATTCAGAAGAAGCAATTGCTGGCAGTAAAAAGAATAAGCCTGAAATCGATGAACACATTGAGTCCTCTTTTCGTATTTGGAAGACAAATCATATTGTGGTGTTTCCCACGTGTGAAGAATGTCCTGATATTCCTACTGATATTCTTGAAGAAATAAATGCCATAGAATATAGTGAAGACAGAAGTTCATTAAATATAACAAAAAAAAGTTATATGCTTAGTGCTTTTTCAGAAACTGAAGATGGTATACCTGAGAAGGCTCCTTCTGAATCTTCCAAAGATTTATCAAACTTGCTTGATAATGGGTCGGAAAAGCCATTAGATGTATCGGATTCAGATAAAAATGATTATATATCTGAAAGTTCCTTGCCTATTATACCTGTAGGTTCTTCTGTTCTGGAATCTCAAGTTACGTCCAATGACTCGGAGATTGATATGCAATCTGAAGATTTGACCATGAAAGTTTCCCCAAACATGGAGGCTGAAGTTGAGGAAAGGAAGCAGTTAAACGCTGGTCTGCTATTCCCTGCTGAGTCACATAAACTACCTTCAGTAGAAAATATTAACAATTTATCTCATATATCTCCTCAAACCTCTGAAAGTTTCAATGATGTAATAGCATACATATCTGATGAAAGAGGCTCGCTTTATGAAAGTCGAAATAACTCAGTGATAGGTCAATTATCAGGTTATACTGAACATAAAAGGTCTAATGATTTGGCCAACTCATTGGAGATGCCTCAACCTCCACGAATACAAGCAGAGAGTTCTCTTGTGGACGTTTGTTCCATTTGTGTTAAAGATGCTTTCCATGATCCAGTTGAGAATGACAATGAAGTCTACTCTTTTGAGAATCTATCTCCAAAAAGTTCTTCATTTTCTCTTGAGATTGTTTCTTCCGTCCTGCAATCTAGAAATTTGGCTGCTGAAATGGGGAATATTTCTGTAACTAAGGAGGAATTTGAGCATGCGCAATTATTATCGAGCTCTGGAAATATTGATATTTTAGGACGCGATGCCTTGATATTTCCAACCATTCCATGTGACACAGAGCATTTTCCTGATGTAGATGAGCCGCAGGAGTCTTCTAATGGGGTTATGTTAAACCCTCTTCCATCTAGTTGCAGAGAACATCCTGATGCAAATCAATTGCATTGTGATATATCACAGTTAATGGAGACAAATGGAGAAGAAATTGTCCATGATGAATTGAAATGTGCAAATGGTTCCGCTAAGCTTAGCGGTCAGCATGAACTGCTGCTGCTTGGTGAAAATAAAAATAATTCGTTTACTGAGAATTGTATCCCTAAAGATAGCATAAATGAAGACGTTCTAAATATGCTAGAATCTGCAGAAGTAGCCACCTGTGATGTTCTTTTGCAAGACGATCTCCTTTTAGAGGATGATACTCTGCATCAGCCTTACCCCACTGTGGAAGAGCCAGCCATTACAAGAGATTCAACATCGTTGCAGTCTGAAAGCAAGTCATATTTGTTATTTACTGAAAACAAGGAAATAGAAATGTTTTATCATTCAGTGTCAAAAAGTCAGTCATCTGCTCTGGAACTTTCAGACTCATCTGAAGCTAAACTAGTTGATGTTAAGGAGGATAACTTATGCTCGGGAGAAAATGAGCAAGATTCTGATTCAAGATCTGTGAATGTTATCACTGAAGATGATACTGATGTCAATGTTCTTTACCCTTTAAAATCTTCAAGTGCATGCAACTTTGATGTACAGTTTCAAGAAGATCCAGTTTCTGGGAATGCTGTCTTGAGTATGCCTAAGCCAGTGACTGAAGAGTTGAATGATGCAAAGTCTGACTCAAAATTTAGCACTGTCACTCAAGTTAGGACTGATGGCCAGATTCTACACCTAGTAGAATCTTCAAATTTGTACAGCTTTGATGTACAAATTCAAGAGGATTCAATTGAGGATGCTTCCTTGAATCAGAATAAGCCAGAGATTCAAGAGCCAGCTGTTGAAAACGACTTAACAACCTCAAAGTTTGAAAGCAAGTTGCTTGCGCCTCTTTGTGATAATGTTGGCACAGTTTCAAGCTCTCCATTACAAGGTCTAGATTTATCCAACTGTATACATGCTGATCACGGTGATATTTACATGGAAACGAGCTTAATATCTTCCATAGAAGCTGAAAAACATTCAGATTCAGATCCTTCCATGCAGTGTTCTCATGTTGATGCAGAAAGGACAGAAGAAGTCCCATCTGAGAAAGCTTCTGTATTCCAAGCAGTTGATGAACCAAGTATAGCACCTATATATAGAGTGCTGGAAAACTTCGAACCTTCCTATCTACATTTTGATGAAGTTTCCTCGGATGAACCTGCTAGTAGTCAGCATAACTTGGAACATGATGTCTTACTTCTAGAACCAGAGCCCGAGACTTCACTAAACCTTGGATGGAAGAATGATCTTAACATGCTTTCATCAAATATTTGTGAAAATGAGCAAAAAGAGACAAATATATCTGTTTCATTTCATGGTGTTGCCAAACAGCCTTGGAACTCTATGGCTTCTGAAGCTTTGGCTTCAGGGCCACTACTCGCAGATTTTGTCATTCCCAGTCCTACAATTGGTTCCCAGGAAACCCTCAAGGCATATCCAGGCGAAACAATCTCCAGCTTGCCAATACAAAAAGGCATTGAAGAAACGCCTCCCTTACCACCACTTCCTCCTATGCAGTGGAGAATGGGTAAAACTCAACTTGGAGCCCTAATTACAATTTTATAATAACCTTTGACGAAAACTAATCCATTTATATTTTCGTCGATCACAGGTAGCAGTATGCATATAAATCCTTTGCCCGCTTCTGAAGAGAGAACAAATCAGCATGCAGGCCCCTTTTTGTCGCCTGTAGCTTTCGAAGAGAGTTTTCAGAATGCTTCCTCGTGCACAGATGGTCAATTGACAGGGTCCTTAAAATTGTCCGAGTTTCTAGTAGTCCCATTGGAACATCAGAGGCAACAGCTTGAAATTGATTCTTCAGGCTTTTCTTTGCTAGCACCAGCTGAGGAAGATGGAATGCATTCACATAGTGATATCACAATGGATGGAGAGAACCCTTTGACTATGGCACCATTGCTCAGGAACGTGACTCCCCAACACCCTGACCATTTGGCTGAAGGCAACCCTCAGGTTAAAGAAGAAAGGAGACCAAACCTGGTTAAGTTGCTACCAGGGTTAGAGTTGGAAAGATCACTTGAAGCCCCAACAATAGATATACGTGCATCCCCTCCCTTTAGCTCATTCATGTTGATGCCAGCGGCAGCTGATGGTCTATATCAGTATGGTTATAGAGATTACAGAGTTCATGAAGCGGAAAACATGCATTATCACAAATTGCCAGCACCATTTCCAGTTGCTGTTCAGAGCATTCCTCCTTACGCTTATCATATGTTTCTAAGAGAAGGTAATTCATCTACAATGTATGATATCATGCTAAATGATATGGAAGGTGACAAACCAAATGAAAAATACCATTCCATTCTAAGCAGACCAAGAGATCCTCTCATAGAGGCTGTCGCCACCCATGATAAAAGCACGGTAATGGTGATTTCTCTGCATACTTATTTGACTGCTAGAAATAAGAATTTGATTGTGACTCTATTGCCTTCTTATAGTTGAGGAAGGTATCAGAACTTGATCGGTCGTTGCCAAAACCGAAGGAAGATGAAACGAATCATTTGCTTGAACAGATAAAAACTAAGGTCAGCTGGAAATGATTGTAGAAACTTCTTTTCTTGCTTTGATGCAGTTATAGCTTAATTATCATTTTTCTTTGCCAGTCCCTCAACCTAAAGCCAGCAACTTCAAAGGCAAACATGGTCAAAGTTCCTTCAACAAACCTGAAGGTTGCTGCAATGCTGGAAAAGGCCAATGCAATACGGCAGGTTAGAAATGTTTAGAAAATAAACTTGTTCTTATTTGCCCTTATTTTTGTTTTATTATATCCAGTTTTTTAATTCTGAATAGGCATGTGTGGGAAGTGATGAAGATGATGATGATAGTTGGAATGAGTCATAAGGTGCTTTATTTCTTAAAACCTTTTCTAATTCTCCACAACCAAGCTCACCTATCCAACGCCAATCTCATACTTTGCCATCTATCAGTCAAGGCTGGTTCAGCCAATCAGGTGAGCCGTTGGGCCTGCATTAGAGTTTGAAGAAAACTTCTTCACGCCTAAAAAGCCAGCAAAGTATTTTATAAGGAGGCATTTGTCTGCCTGCTTACTGTATTTAATCATGTATAATCCTGCCTTCTTTCCCTCTTTTTGCCAAGTGTAATATTATATAGTAAGTCTGCGTCACCACTGGGGCCAAGATAGAAATGGACCTCTTCTTGGTCACCTGTAAGTGTATTTGATTTTTGAATTTTTTTTTGTTGTTTAGATTCCTGAAGAGGTAGAACTAATTTCTCCAAGGAAATGGTCTATGCTCTTTTTCCTGTCAGATCTCAGCTTGCTGAAGCAATAAGGTAAATCCACGCTGAATTTCATTCAAAGAAAAAACAAAAGCCAGTTTAGATAGATTCTCAATGGTTGTCTTCATCAACCGCTGTGGGAAAACCTCAGTTGGAATTTATATTTGTCATTTTTGCCGCAAATGAGCCTTTGAATTACATGAACTTTGATTCTTCGTTTTTTTTTTTTTTTTAATTTTTTATACAGATTATTACAATTTGCTGTAAGACCGGCTATGCAAATTAATTATTGTGAAAGGAAATTTCAATTTGTATTAATATTTTCCCATAGGTGTTTTTGATGCATGCTAGAAGATTCGCAGCGTTAGTAGAGTAATAGACCATTGTTTTAGCATTGTACGGAGATTCGACACACACTCCGATAGAAAAAAAAAACTATCAGTAGTGACACAAGATATTTTTACATGAAAAACCCGTAAAAAAAAATCACGGGATTTGACCAATTTGTAAAAATTCACCAAGTTCATGATTCCAGATACCTTCTGCCCCACAGGCGGGAAAAAGTTACAAAGCCTCTCGAATTACAACATTGATGTCAGATGAAACTGTTGCATGGAATGGATGGAGACTGACAGCGAGCGACGGCTGCCTGCAGGTGTTGGTCAATGATGGTCGGTGGTGGTCAACGGCGGTCAGCGGTGATCTAAGGCGGCATGAGTGATGCTAGACTTCAACTCATTCTCGAAGCGTAAGCTCTCCTCCCCCCTCATGAGACGGTTGTGACTCTATTTATAAAGTTTTGGGTTCAATTAATGCAATAAAAATCACATTGATCGGACGACTCAAAGGCTATCCTCGACAAATAGCGTTTGATGGACGTTTGAGTGCATTAACAATGTTGGAATTGAGTGATCTTGTGCTCATTGGATTCGTGTTGTAGAGATGCTCTATTCGATTATGAACTCGTTGTATAAGACATTGGTTTGACCTTCCAAATATTCTCGAAAAGCTACAAAATGTGGTTTAATGGCTTGATCTGATTTTGATTGACTTGGATTGGACCAATTTTAGTACCATTGGATCTGTCTCGTTGAGATAGTCAATTTGATTGTATGTTTGTTGAAATCGGAGTTCTAGTTGATCAAAAATTGAATGATTCTTTCTCAAAATATTATCTTGAGATTTGTGTAATGCTTTGAGATTCGTGTTTGATGAAAGAATTTGTTGACAATGTATCAGTTGCCTTCTTATTTTCGGAAATCACTTTTATCGTCCGAAAATATCAAAATAGGAGCGTTATATTTTTTATGAAATTTATGCAAATATTTACATGTATATTTATATATATATATTGTATAATATTATCATTTTTATACTTATACAAGAAGATAATATATTTGTACTTGAAAATATTGATGGTTTATATTTGTATCTGCACCCTATATTAAATTTCTATTACTTTATATATGGTATATGAATAAAATAAGCGCGCGCGCGCATATATATATATATATATATATATATATAGTTTTTTTATTTGCGAAGTACGTAAATGGGGAATGTGTCCATAGGAATTCGAAGCATTTAAATATAACTTATGCATTAAATGACAGGTTTTTTTTTTAATCAAAATCGTTTCCTCTCTCTCTCTTAATGAATATGAAATGCTAGAGATTGGAAGATGGAAGGCCTTGGAAAGCCAGAAGGGCAAGAGAGTTAATGAAAAAATTGGTTTTTCTTAAATGGCTGAAATTAAATTTTATTATAAATGCGGATAATTTTTTGAGCATGTAAGTAGACACCAAAATATGGTGGAGGTGGCGTCTCCGTTTCTACCCAATAGATGATATGAGGTTTTCTAAAAGAAGAAAGTCGTCCCCGACGTATGTAGCTGACGATCAACGAGATCCTATTTCGTGTTGTCACACAAAAGAAAGTCATCCTCATCTTGCATGGCAGGCCATGAACGAGATCCTCTTTAATGTTGTGGTGTAGAAAAAAGTCATCCGTCCTGCGTAACAAGTGCCCAATGAGATCTTCTTTTGCATTGTGAGACTAGAGAAAGTCATCTTCGTCCTGCATATCAGAAGATCAACAAGATTTTCCTTTGTGTTGCGTTGTAGGAGAAAGTCATTCCAGTCATGCATAGAAGACGAGCAACTGGATCTTTCGTGTTGTGTCGTAGAAGAAAGTCTTCTCAGTCTTACGTAGCAGGCGAGCAACAAGTTCTTCTTTCACATACGCTGCAAAAGAAAGTCATCTCCGTCTTGCGTAACTGACGAGCAATGATATCTTCTTTCGTGTTAAGCTGGTGAAGAAAGTCATCCCCGTTCCATGTAATAGATAAGCAACGCGATCTTCTTTCGAGTTGCGCTATTGTAAGCTCCAAAAATTTGAAAAGACTCCCTAGACTCTTGTCGAGAGCTTAATACGGTGTGTATTCCAGGTCGAATTTTCAGAAGACAGATGAGATAGTAGAGAAGACACTACTTAGAGATTTCACTCTTATTTTGTGAGGATTTTAAGATCTTTGTTTCGATATTTCCCACAGGTGCAAGTCCCTATGGATTTTTTAATAGCATCAAATTTGAGAATTTAAATTGTAAATAAATATCATCGTAAGCTCAAAGCAGATGGTGGGGGAAATGATGAAGAACACGATCAAAGTCTCATGGTTCCATAATCTCAGGCTATCATGGTGTTGGGTTTACTTAGTCATTTGAGGTAGTCAATCCAACTTAACCGAAGGATTTTTTTCAGCAGCCATAGGTTGCTTTGTCCAGGGGGTCCTTGTAGATCTAGGGTGATTGTTTAAGGGACTAATCTGAGTCTATCTTATCTTACAGAGGGTTTTCTGTTATATCAAATCTATCTTATGATTCAATACTCAAAAGGGCAGTCTGTCATTGAGGAACATACGAGCTAACACTATGGTCATAATATAATTGTGTCATTTGGTGGAAAACCACATGGTCTGAGGACTCTGGTCATAACCGCTTCTTTGTGGTGCTATTTGGCGGTAAAAGCACCAGGACATAGGACTCGGGCTACGTCCCTACTAGCATAAGATTCATTATGAGTATGAATTTAGTAATATACTTGATATGACGTTGGTTCTTTGTGAGCTCAAGTCAATAAATATCATCTTTTTAATGATTTTAAGTATTTTAATTTTATAAATGAACCCCTCCGATTTAAATTTACGATCAACACGACCATCATCAGGGAATGATGCCTTTGAATCATGTCGACTCTACCCCGCTTACAGGAAGTCGAGTTTATAATATATGTTTTTATTTAAGTTTTAAAAATATACTTTGAGATTTGATTTTGAAAATAGACCCCCTGATTGAGATTTATTATCAACGCAGCTATCATTTGGGAAATGATTATTTTTTAATTCTGTCAACTTTGTCCCGCTTACAGAGGACCAGGTAGTTGAGTTTTAAAATTAGACTTTGAGATTTTATTTTGAAAATAAACCCTTCCGGTTAAGATTTACTATCAAAACGATCATCATTGGAGAAATTCTATAACTTACACCATTAAAAGCATCAGTCCTGTCAAATTCAATTTTCGTAAGAATGAGGATTGGACTAGCTCAGTGCGGGTTCATCTTGTCTACTCTGGTCCTTGTAGGAAGGAGGATTGGATTATTCAAAGTGTGGAACTTGCGTCCTCGCCCTATAGGAAATGCAACCTAATGCCCACGTAGTATTCTCAGATGCATAAGCTTGAATAAGACACGTCGGAGCACATGCAGAAATTTTATATTTGTTGGGTTGAGGTCTTGAAATAGTTTTACACTTATTTCAGGGCATATTAGTTTGAGCTTAAGCATTTGTTTAATCCACTCAGCATTCTCGAAACTTGTGATCGAACTTTCAGCACGTTGGTCGGAGCACATGCGGGCATTTAATTTTATTGAATTGAATTGATTTTTAAATGGCTTAACATGTGTTTCGAGAATATTTGATTTGGCACACATTGTTACCCACACAACATTCTCAGATCTTGAGATCGAGCATTTAGCATGTTGGTTCGAGCATATGCATGAATTTTAGTTTATGTTTATAATTATTGATTAATTTTAAGGGGCTTTATTGTTATTTACACGGGGATATCATCATAGGGATGGGTGCAAATATTTTCATTTGAGGCCTCAACTTCGCCTTCTGTATGCTGATGCATTTGGGGTTGCAGATCCAGTGGTGAATAAGGCGAATGAAGACTTTGATTTTATATTATGCATTTTTCCAATACTTAGCTCCCATTTTGACGCCCCCACATAGGTTTTATTTGAGTCGTTGAATCCCCTGTGGGTCTTATTCAGATTCTATTTATATTGATTCCATCTATTAAGATGATTTATGTAATCATTTCAACATTTAATATGTAACTCTGGAGCTTTCATTTTATTGTATTTTGGTCCGGGTGAGTTCAATTTAGGGCCCGTTTGGGATAGCTTAAATGTGCGGCGGCGTTTTTGAAAACGGCGCCGTAGCGTTTGGAAATCACGTTTTTACTGCGTTTTTGAGAACAACTTTTTAAATTTATGTTACACGCGGATCACAGGTATATCCCCGCGATCCGCGTTTGGGCTCCATATTTTCCTTCGGCTACCCTCAAGCCCGCAGTCGACCTTCCTTCGCACATTTGTTCGATCTCGCCTCCGTCGCTCCTCCGCAAGTAACAAAACACTTGCTTCAATCGCCTCGTCCCTTCTTTCCCCTATTTCGCCGAGAGATCTGAGATTTTGGCAAGAAATTTCACTCGATCCAGTTGTTCGGAAGTGTTGAGTTGGCTAAAATCTAGATATACTCTGATAAAAATATAGATCCACTGTTTCTGTGATATGTTTGAAGCATCGAAGCATCAAGGCAGTTCCCTTCTAGAAGCTTGAGTGGTTCTTATGAGTTATCAGACTCTTCATCAAGATCCCAAAGCATCGAAGCATTAAGTTTACTTTTTATATTTCCTTATTTTTTGGACTGATCAATTCTATTTTATCAATTCTATTTTTAATAAA
>NW_018164820.1:91299-96614 GCF_001263595.1 Phalaenopsis equestris
CCCGCGATGGGGACAAGGACCTGAAGACTGTAAATTCTTCAGGTGGACGGACAATGCAACTGTTTCTAAGATATCCCAATTGGACACAGCTGCTAGGAGTTCGACAGTACCACAGCAGGACACCACCGCATATGGTTCGAGTTCTTCCGTGTATACCGCACCCCATCAGGACACGTTTGCTCGGGGTTTTGATGTATCAGAACGGGGCAACATTCGTCATGATGTGACTTTACATGTCAAACTCAATATTGTCATATTTTTTTTTTTTTGTTATTTTAACATATTATTTCTTTTTTTTTTGGGTCTTATTATAACCCATATTAGGTTTCATAAATGTGTAATGAACTTTCATATATATCATTATGCTTTTTTTATGTAATCACAACTTTTTTGAGTTATATCAATATTATTAAACTTTTTTGCATTTTTATTTCTTGACATTTGAGAAAATAACATTCTGCTACACAGATTATTCATTCAACTAAAAAAATTAACAAACAAGTTGTTTACAAAACGTACTAACCAAACAGCTAAACAACTTATTTAAAACAAGGGCAGAATAGTCAATTTTACAGAATCAGCTGTTTTCCAGACGCACTAACCAAACAGCCAGACAGTTTATCCGGATCAGCTGGTCATCAGCAGATTATCAGGATAAGCTGTTTATCAGCAGAAGCTGGATAAGCTACAGCTGCCCCAAACAGACCCTTAGTTACTCTTCTATGAACGACATTTAGATAAAAGTTCGATAGTATTTTGGTAGCCTCCCGGTTTCATCCCTGTTTAGAGGGATACATCGGGGAGCTGAGGCCTTCCTACCACGCTTAAAAAAGCATGCATAGTTAGTGCCTTTTGACACGGCCGCCTGAATGTCTTCATTACCCACCACACTTAAAAAAATCATTCATGGGGCTCCGTATACCTATATAAAATGGATAATAACGCGCACGTGCAAAGCCATTCTCGCCGCATCGGTACACTTTGGACTAGTCTTTGACCACCATACTTAAAAAACGTGCATGAGGCTTGATATGCCTCCACGAAGAATAGTACAAAAATATAATAACTTTGAGACTCATCTCCTTTTTTTTATACAAGTTGTACGAGTATCTTCTCCCCATATGCATATATCTTGCTCATCTTCACATGCTAAGATCAAATTCTCTTCCATTTCACATTCATAGATATGCTGGAGAAAGTGTTATCTTCTTCACACCACTAAGGAACACCGTATATAACAGAGAATGATTGCCATGCGTGGTGGATTTCTTGACCATTGCATCATACGCTCCTTGCCCTTATTTTTCAAGCAAATATCCTGCTCAACTTCTTCTAGCCGTCTCAAGAAATTGTTCCGGTTTTGGTCTGCCGATCTATGCTCGGCTGGAAACAAAAGCTGTAGTTTGGATTGATCGGCTATTAATGATTATTCCTCGATCATTCCTTCATTTCTCGCCCTCTACAAATTTATGTCTCGAATTATGTGCTGATGATTAATATTCCAAGGATTTGCAATGCGGGTGTCATTTTTGCATAAATTTGATTTCTCGGACGTGCTCGTGCAGTTCATTTTTTTCAATCTGAGGTCATTTGGACAATTCCGGCGATGAACAAAATGATTTGAGCCCAAATTACTCACGTCGTGCCGTCAACCTGTCATTTTCACCATGCTCTCTTTTGGATTATGAAAGACACCTCCTTGTTTAATTTTGATATTTTAAATGTAACTACAGAGGCCGTATGGCAAGCAGGCTTTACTTGAGATGAATTCGAAGCGTGCACACAATATTCCAATTTAATCGCTTGGTGTCGTATTCTTCTTTTGCTGCTCTCGCTAAATACAATCAACTCATCTTATGAAATGTATGTGATGGTCAACAGCTGCAAGAGAAATTCTTCCCTGTTTTGCGTAGCAGACAAGCAACGTGATGTTCTTTCGCATTGCATTGCAGAGGAAAGTCGTTCACATCTCGTGTAGCAAGTGAGCAACAATATCATTTTTTGCTTTCCACTACAGGAGAAATTTTGTCCCCTTCCCAAGTAGCAGATAAGCAACGAGATCTTCTTTCGCATCACTGAGATAAAGTTATCTTCATTCCTGCCCAACATGTGACTCAAGATTTTCTTGCTTGTTGCTGCTACGCATTCTGATGGAGATGAAAAAATGTTGAAGTTTTCCACCGTGCTTTGAGGGGGAGATATTCATGCTTCTGTAGTGATGATATCTGAAGACCCCCTGAAGATCATCAGAAATATTAGAATTTTGGGGAGGCAATGTCGACTCCACTCGAAGATGAGTTAATTTGTTGTAGCTCTTGTACAAGTATACGTTGCCTTTTGTAGCCTTTCAATTACCTGATGTGGCATTTGTAGGTGATGATGACATATTCCTGTGTACATCTTTGACATTTCTGAGGTGTTGTAACTTCTTATGCGGAATTTTGCAATTAAAATTAACATGTGAACTTTATATATAAAAAGAATCGTGTATCTTTTAGTCATGTGTCTTCTGAGATTTGAATCCTCTTAGACATGTATCTTCTGTAGCTTATGTCTTCTCAAGCCTAGGCCTTCTAGGAGCTTAAAATGCGTCGATGCCTTCTGAGACTCGTAGCCTTCTAAAGACTTTAATGTACTATTGTCTCCTGAGGCTTGTAGCCTTTTGAGATCTTTGATGTTTTGGAGTTTGAAGCTCACTTGAAAGGCTGCTAGAGAATCGCGTCAGCCAAAGTAGAGGATCTTGGAAGTTGCGGTGAGCAAGGAAGAAATCCCTTTTATTTAGAAGGAACTTTTTCGAACCAGGCGTTGTAGCTCATCACGGCTGATATCAGCATAAGTGACAATAAGGCAGGGCGGTGCCAGGCGAGCTGCTTGAGACGGATGAGTGAAACTTGTAATGTCGAGAAGATCAAAATTCCGTCTCGATAGAGGAATGGTTTCATCATTAGGAGAGAACTCGATGAGTGATATATTGTTGAATGCTAAAATTGTGATAAGTAAGTTCCATTGGGTTACAGTTGTCACTCATAACATAGGAGAGAAAGGATCTCGTGTTGAGACTCCTCCATCCTATGCACTCTGTCTTCAAGAGAATGACCCAAGTCACCTTCATCAGTGGGGTAATGCCTTCCAAAGTAAGAGGATGTGGAGGCCTGATGCCCTTGGCTTCGTGACTGTCTTCTGGAATCATGAGTGTTAGAGCGAGATGCTCCATTTTTGTGAGTGTGCGCATGGTGGCCCTGTAGCGATTCTTGAAAGTATTTTAGTGGTGGGAATGCTCTTTCTCAAGCTTTAAGCTCCTCCTCAAGCTCTCCTCCCCCCTCATGAGAGGGAAAATGCATTATTTATAAAGTTATGGGTGCAATTGATGCAGAAATGTAAACCACTTTGAATTGACGGCTCAGAGACTTCCCTCAATCAAATAGGGTTTGATAGACATTTGAGTCTCTTAATAATGTCAAAATTGAGCGTTCTTATGCTCATTGGATTCGTCTTGTCGAGATGCTCATTCTAACTATGAATTTATCGAATTTGACATTGGTTTGACCTTCCAATATTCTTGAAAATCTTTCAAATGTGGTTTAATAGCTTGATCTCAGCTTTCTTTGATGGATCAATTTTGGTACCATTATGTCCGTCTCGTTGAGCTAGCCAGTTTGACTTTAAGTTTGCTGAAATCGGAGTTCTGGTTAACTTAATCAGAGCTTGATTGTTTCTTGCTCATAATATTATTTGGAGATTTGTGTCATGTCATGAAATTCGTGTTTAATGAATGAATTTTTTGATTGCGTATCAGCTTTGAAATCCAATTTAGTAGAGTTGATGCCTGGAACTATTTAAAATTGCTTAACTTTCCAATCTTCAGGATCACCCGTTTGACATCATTTTTAATTATTATTTTTTCTTTTTCATTTATTATTTTCAATTTTTTTTGGGATAGTTACTATCATAGCATTCGAAGCATTAATGTTTACAAATTACTCGGGTTATTTTTTTTAAATACTGAACTGATGTATTTACACATTTCATGATCAAACTGTTAAGAATTTGATAAAAATGAAAACATGGGCTGGGGTTTTATCATGAATTTTGATATTTGAGTGAGAATTTGAAAAAAAAAAAATGAATGAAAAAAGATGCGCCGATTCGTAAATAGCAAACTCCCGATGGTCTGCCTGTAATCCCATCCCTTTTTTTAACTATACTTGGTTGGCATAATTTTTAGAAAATTTTATTTTTAATTTTAAAAAAGTAAATCAAATTATTTTAAAATTTATTCATACCACTTAAAAATGTTCAATCAGATATGTTTTAACTTGAATAAATATGTAAGAAAATAAAAAATAAAAATGATCTGAAATGGCTCCTTGTATTTGGATTATTTAGGCATCGGGGCTGAACTCATGCCATCTACTGCTAAAAAATCTTGGTTATAGGTTGTCTTTGGGTTATTTTTGACGTTTGTAGAGAAGTCTCCACCTTCCAGGTTTCTCAGAACTAGGTCAAATATGTTCCATTTGAAAGCCACCTGGTGCGTAACCTGTTTTGCTGAACGGTTCTAAATGATCCATCATAAGCCTCCTAATTCTTTAAGAATTCCCATTGCTCTCACCATTAGATAGAAAAAGAGAAGACGAAATGTTCAGACCTGGGCTTTAATCTTAATATAAATTGATGCAGGAAATGTACGTTTTTATTATGCTTGATAATTGTAATAATCTTTTTATGTGAAAAAAAAATGAAATGAAATGATACAAATAAATAACAGCATGAGGTTATGATGCGCATGGCATTTATTTTGGTGACCTTTGTTTTTTCCATCTCATCAAATTCGTGGAAGTTTTGCTTTGTGCACTTATGTTTTTCATGCATACTACGTGAACATCCAAAATTTCAAATTTTACATTTATCACACCTCGGTGTCATAAATTTATGAATGCTTGACAAATTTCTGCGGTACAAAGATGTTTTTTACTCGGTGGGAGACTTCGTAGGATTGCGTTTGAGCCATTAGCATAAGTATAAAGGGTGTTTGGCAACAAGTGGGATTTACTGTTTGGAGCAGCTTATTTGGTGCGGTGGCGTTTTGAAAAAGCATCTGGCATGTTTGGGTAAACTACGTTTTGGCAACTTATAGGATATGTTTGGGGTAGCTGTAGCTTATTGAATAATCTGTTGATAAGCTGGTTGAAAATAATCTGTTGATAAGCTGTGTGGCGGCTAATACAAATTTTTATTTTTTATTTTTAGAAATGACAGACGGCTGCCAGAAAGCTATCACCGCACCTAGATAGCACCTAGATAGATGTGGTGTG
>NW_018164820.1:96642-108601 GCF_001263595.1 Phalaenopsis equestris
ACTGTTTTCAGCGTTTTAAAAACGCATAAGCTGTCAAAACGCAATTTACCCAAACAGGTTAGGTGTGTTTTCAAAACGCTACCGCACCAACTAAGCGGCCCCAAACGGACTCTTAAGCTTTCTCAAAACGCTGAAAACATCGTTTTCACACATCACCTATTTACTTGTATGCTCTAATACTCCGCTATTAAAAGGACTTAGGGTTCGTGAGATGTGGAGAGAAGTTCAAAAGTAACCCCAAGCCATTTTTTTCCTTCTCCCCATCCGCTGCTAGTGGAATCTCTCTCCCCGTGGACATAGGCGAATCAACTTAACGCTGAACCACACAAATCTTTTGTGTTTGATTATTGTTGTGTGAATTTCTTCATTTTCGCATTGTTCTCGCACAAAAATTGGGTGGTATGCATGTAAATGTCCCCATTTTGTTATTCAATTTTTTTAATGAATGATTATAGATATGTATGTCTGCTTATTCCAGTATTTATGGTCTTAGCTCTTCTTCGATCAACCATACATTTGTAACTTCTCGTTCTTATTTCAAATAAAATAATTAAATAAATAATTATGAGGATAAATGTCTCCATCCTTTTAGCTAAATATTAGTCTTATGCACGCATGTGTGTGTGCTGATACACACACACACACACACACACACACACACACACACACATATGTTTTCTCTAACAATTTAAAAATTATTTAAATGTATAATTAAAAAAAATTAAGATTATTTGATCATCAACTTATTACATTATAGATGTCTCCATTTGTGTGAGGATATAATTGCAATTCCAAAATGCATAAGTATGCAAATCACTTAAAATTAAATACATAAGTACTTGATGATAATTGCATGCAACTAGATAAATTTGACATGTGATATAGGATAGTAAAATGAGAATTTTAATGTTTTTATGCCATTCAATCTACTTTTTATTTTTAATATGCTCTTGCAAAATTAATATAAAAATAGATGAAACCCAATTTACTTGTAATTTTGACGTGAGTTTGAGCTTGACAATTACATAAATTTTTATATGCAAGGAAATGTCATTCTCATAAAAAGCGAAAAGTTATGGGTGCTATGTGTGTAAAAGTAGAGTTGTCGCTCGTTGTTTCCAAATAGTTCGTATTCGGTTTGTCAATGAGTTCGTGTTTGATTCGTTCGATAAGTAAACGAGACGAACGTGATTAAATTTTTTTACGTTTTGTTGTTAAACGAACCAAACATGAACAGTGATGCATTTGTTCGTGTTTGAATCGTTATTGTTCGAAATATAAAATAATTATTATCTTTATATATATATATATATATATATTTTATAATTTATAAAATTTAATTTTTTAAAATATCATAAATTAATATATATATCAGAAACGAACTTGAACAGTGACTTCACAAACAATTTCGAACACGGTCTTATTTCAAATAAACTAAATTTCAAACGAACCGAACACAAACACAAGCCCTACTTGTTCGTGTTCGGTTCGTTTACACCCCTATGTAAAAGTCCATAAAAAAATGTTGAAATTCAAAATAATGCAGAATAAAGTGGAATATTTCTTATTTCATTGATATGAACGAGGTTATAAATAATTCTTACAAGAATCTTGTAATAAAAAAAATAATAAAAAGAAATGATATGAAAGGAAGAGTATAACACTTGATATCTCCAATAATTAATTCATATTAATTATATTAGGAGATATAAGAAATAACGTAAAATAGGAAAACAAATATTTCATTAATTCTAAGAAAAATAATTTATTTACAGGAATAAATTATTTTCTATCATAACTCTAATTCTAAGGAAATAATTTATTTATAATAATAAATTATTTTCTATCATAACTCCTAACACTCCCCCTCAAGTTTGGAATGTATATTAATAATTCCTAACTTGTTGAGTAGTATCGAGAACTGAGAAGAGTTTAGTGGTTTTGTGAAAACGTCTGCTAGTTATTTTAAATTAGACACATAAGTAAACTTTATTATTCCTTTTTGAATTTTCTCCCATATGAGATGACAATCAATCTCGATGTGCTTTGTTCGCTCATGGTATGCTGGGTTCGAGGCGATGTGAAGTGCTGCTTGGTTATCACAAAATAAATTGGCAGGATGTGAATGCATGATCCCCAAATCTTGCAGAATTGTTCTTAGCCAAATAATCTCGCAGCATGTAATGGTCATGGACCGATATTCAGCTTCTGCACTAGAGCGTGATACTGTGGTATGTTTCTTGGTTTTCCAAGAAATTAATGAACTCCCAAAGAAGATACAATACCTAGTAACTGATCTTTGAGTGTCACGACACCTATCTCAATCTACATCAAAAAAGACATTTAGTTGGGTTGAGCTTTCTGCTAAGAGGAAAATTCCTTGTCATGTTGTTTGTTTTATGTAACGTAGAATGTGATGGGCTGCTTCTAAGTGTGGCACTCGTGGTTTGTCCATAAATTTACTTAAGACATGAACTGCATATGTCAACTCAGGACGCGTGATAGTCAAGTAGATTAATCTCCCAACTAGTCTTCGGTATGATGATGGATCACTGGAATATTCTCCCTCTGATTTGCTAAGAGATAAGTTTTATTCCATAGAGAAAGTGGTTGGTTTGCAGTGAGGTACCCAACATCCTCGAGTATGTCAAGAGCATACTTTTGTTGTGAAAGCACAATACCCTTCTGGGATCGTGCAACTTCAATACCAAAAAAATATTTCAATTATCTAAGGTCCTTTAATTTGAATTGGTTCTTCAAGAATATTTTGACATGTTCGATTTCTTGTAAGTTGTTCCCTGCAATGATGACATCATCTACATATATAAGAAGGGCAATGAATTTATTATTTTGGGATCGAACGAATAAAGAATAGTCTGCCTTTGATTGCATAAAATTGGTTTGTTTTAGAGTGGTGGAAAGCTTGATGAACCATTTTCGTGAAGCTTGTTTTAGACCATATAATGATTTGTGGAGTTTACAAACTCGAGTCTCCCCCTTTCGTCCGAGGCTAGGAGGTAGTGACATATATACGTTTTCGTCGAGGTCCCCATGCAAGAAAGCATTGTTGACATCTAGTTGGTGAAGATGTCATTGCTTGGTTGAAGCTAATGCAAGAAGTAGGCGAACAGTTACAAGCTTTGTTACAGGGGCAAAGGTTTCTTGGTAATCTAGCCGTTCAATTTGATTATACCCTTTTGCTACTAATCTGGCCTTGTAGCGTTCAACTGTCTCATCTGCACGAAGTTTGATTTTGTATACCCATTTGCATCCAATTGGCCTCTTTCCAGGCGGTAATGGTACAAGGGACCATGTGTCATTGACGTTGAGTGCATCAAGTTCTTCTCACATAGCAACCTACCACTTTGGATTACGAGCAGCTTCTACGAAGGTGCTTGGCTCCTTTTCAATGAAAGGCTCCTTTTCAATTGAAAGGGCGGTGGTAAAAGCACGATGTTTAGGTGACAATCTAGTATATGTCAAGACATCGGTTAATGGATAGAAGGTACCTGTGGTTTTGGCCAACACAGAGCTCGATGTTGGGGGTGTCTTGAGGGAAGAGAAATACGAACATGATACTCACGCAAATAGCTAGGCGTTTTTATTGTTTTGTTCTTATTGGTCGATTGGTCGTGATGATGGTATTTGTTGGTCTAGAGTTGCAGGTTGTTCTGAGAATAAATTTGAAGGTGAAGTAGTCTCTTGAGAGGGGATTTTGTTGTCTTGAGATGATTCATCAAATGAAGGCATGTCGTGTGGGTGGCGAAGTGTGAAATTGAGTCCTTATCTGTAGCGAAAGAAAGGGAAGAAAAAGTGTTTTCATGGAAAAGAACACCTCGTGATACAAAAACATTCCCAATTGAAAGGTCATAGACTCTATAGCCCTTTTACGCGTATGGATACCCTAAGAAAAGACATCGAATGGCTCTGGGATCAAACTTGTTCGGTCGCTGATGATGTGTTGAGGCAAAACAAGACACCCAAATACACGGAAATGATCATATGTGGGTTTTGTTTGGAAGAGCATTTCAAAAGGAGTCTTTCTTTAGAGAAGGGTTGTTGGTGTTTGGTTGATTAGGTAGGTGGCAGTTAGGATTGCATCTCCTCATAATTTTTTGGGTAAATTAGCTTGAAAGAATAAGGCTTGGGCTATGTTGAGTAAGTGGCGATGTTTTCTTTCGACTATACAATTTTGTTGCGGAGTGGAGACACAACTTGATTGGTGAATAATGCCTTCGTCGAGATAGAGATTCCTCAATATGAATTTAGGATCATTATCACTTCGAATGATTTTGACATTTAGATGTAATTGTGTTTCAACGAGGTTTATGAACTTAATGATGTATGAATGTGTATCTGACTTATGGTTCATCAAATAAGTCCATGTGCATCGAGTATAATCATCAACAATTGTGAGAAAATACTGCACTCCTGTGATTGAAGGAACTTGGTATCCTCCCCAAATGTCAACATGAATTAATTCAAAAGGTATTTTTGAGCTAATAAAACTTGTTTGAAAAGATAAATGAGTTTGCTTAGCCAATGGGCAAATTAAGCAATACAAGTTTTCTTGTCTATAATTGGAAAAGTAAACAAGCTGGAAACTTTATTTTATGGGTGGCCTAGACGTTTATGCAAGAGATTTGGGGATGGTGAAGTAGCAACATTGCACTTGCTATTTTGTGGAGTATCAAGGTAGTAGAGTCCTCTTTTAGTTCTCGTCCCAATCATCTTCCCCGATTGTTGGTCCTATAGCAGACAAGTGTCATTATTAAAAATGGCAAGGCATTGTGAATCAAACACAAATTTACTAATGGAAATCAGATTTAATTTGAAGGAGGGGACACAAAACATTTTGCAGAACAAAGTCAGTAAAATGGATGTTGTCTATGTGTGTGACAGTTGCAATAACACCGTTAAGCAAGTGAACTTTTCGATTGATGACACTGGATTTTGTAGTAAGTAGGTTGGCTGAATATACCATGTGATATGTGGCTCCTGTGTCACGAATCCAATGCATTTCTTTGTCAAAAACATATACACGATTTTACCTGAGATATCACTCATGGTTGATGTACTGCCAACATGATTAGGCATCGAATTAGATTTGTTCTCTGCAAGTAGTGATGTGAGGCTTTGATATTGTTCGGTCGTAAGGGTGTATGGTGCAGAACTCGTCGATGTATTGGTATCCGCATGATTGGCTTTGGGAGCAAAATTTTTTTGTTTAGATTTATTGCCCGCTGGATTGGCCCTTTGCAGCTTCCTACAGTCATTGATGGTGTGTCCCTGCCATCCACAATAATCGCTTTGAGATGTGCTCGACATGTGTCTGAGGATGCCCAATTTTGTCACATTTTCCACACTTTAAATGAGGATTTTTAGGCGTGAAAACCTTCTCTGGTTTTCGTGCATTATTCTTCATGGCAAAAGTTGAAGCTTCCGGCTGCGGTGCATTTACATTGTTCATGCCGCGCTGCTTTTCCTCTTGGAGCGCGAGAGAATGTGCCTTGCTGACATTGGGAAGGAGATCCATGAGCAAAATTTGTCCTGTTATTCTAGTGTATGTTTCATTAACCCCATGAGGAATTTCATGGTTTTCTGGTTTTGCTGAAACTGCATCACTTCCTTCATGGCACCACATGTGCATTTAGGAATGTTATGGAGGGTGTCGCGTTCGTCCCATAGGCCTTTGAGCTTGGTGTAATAAGCTCCAACTGTCATATCGCCTTACTTGCAATCATGATGGCTTCTTCGACATGGAAAATATGAACGTTGTTGGTACGAGAAAAACGTTCCTTTAAGTCGAGCCAGACTTCATGGGCACTCTCGTTGTATATTATACTTGCTCCAATGTCTTCAGTAATTGAATTAAACAATCATGCCTTGACAAAGTTGTTGCAGCGCCTCCATTGTTGAAGTTCTGCGGTGGACGTCTCTGGTGGTTCTTTGACGGTGTCGTTGACAAAACCTTCTTTTTTTTATGTTGAGAGCCATCAACATGGCACAACTCCAGGAATTGTAGTTTTCTTTATTCAACAGCTGCGTAACAAGCACGAGACCGGGTTGATCTGAGTAGTAGAGATAAAAGGGGTCGTTCAGCGAATTTGTCAGATTAAGTGTCAGATTAAGGCTTTGCTGAATTTTGCGTTTTGTCTGCCATGTGTTTTGGCTTAGAAAAAAGATAGATGGGGTTTTGGCGCGGAAGAGGTGATGATAAGACTCAGAATCGTGTTTGCTCTGATATCATGTTGAAATTCAAAATAATGCGGACTAAAGTGGAATACTTCTTATTTCATTGATATGAACGGGGTTATGAACGTATTTCATTGATATGAACGGGGTTATAAATAACCCTTACAAGAATCTTGTAATAGGAAAAATAATAAAAGGAAATGATATGAAAGAAAAAAGTATAACACATGATATCTCCAATAATTAATTCATATTGATTATTAGGAGATATAGAAAATAACGTAAAATAGGAAAACAAATATCTCATTAATTCTAAGGAAATAATTTATTTACATGAATAAACTATTTCCTATCAATTCTAAGAAAATAATTTATTTATAAGAATAAATAAATAAATTATTTCCTATCATAACTCCTAACAAAAAATTGGATTTTGAGTTCAGTCAGCTCTCTTAGATTTTTTTTTTTTAATTAATTAGTGCACGAGTTAAATTTTCAAAATTTGAAATTGAGTCAATTATTCAAGTGAACCTTTTTTTTTGATTCTTATGCAGGTCAAGTAGTTCAAGACAGACAGTATTTGGTCCGATGAAATTACGTATATAAATAATGCCAAAACTTTATTTTGGGGTTTCGCCTCTAATAGCTTTGATCTGCGTTGACATTGAAATACTAAAAGATTACATGTTTGAAGACTATATAAAAATAATAGTTTTGTAAAATAAAATACTATTTTATCACAAATATATTTTACATGGTCAGATTTTGGTGTAATTCATACGAAATGATTTATCAAGAAAATTTCAATATATGTAAATTTATGTATTATCCCTTACACGAACCTAGTGAAAGCTGAAGCAAAAATGATGTTTGAAATGGAATAACATCATATGTATTGTGTGCTGGTAAATTTACGGTAGTATAGTGTTATATTATCTTTCTAGTGTTGTACGAGGATCTGTCATGCACAGAGAGACTAACATAAGTTTTTACGTGAAAAATACAAAAGGGTAAAAAATTATGGGTCCTGACATGGTTAAAATAATTCTACTATGTGGATGTAATTACAAGACTTTACTGACCCTTAAGTAGTAGAAAGCAATATTACATAAGTGGGGTTATCGACTTGACTACTACTTGGGGAGTGGTGGAATACATTTCGGAAGAGATGACTACTTGACTAGTGTGAAGGAAGAGCTACTGTAGAAATCATGTGTCATACAATCATATGTCAGTGTTGTCAGTAGCGGTGGCCTAACATTGGGCGTCCGTCGGTGATGGCCAGGCAACAGGGGCCTGGTAGTGATAACAAACAAATGGTAGTGCTCTAGCGGCAACGACGACATTGGCCAGACAACAATGGTGTGACGATGGAGGCGACCCAACAACGATGGTCTGACAGATGTGACAGTGGTGGTCAGGCAGTGGTGGTGGTGACAATAGTGGTGGTTCAATGGCGGCAATGATGACGACCCACAATTGTGTTGACGATAGCAGTGACTTGATGGCGATTATCAGGTGACGACAGTTGTGTTGGTTGGGTAGTGGTGGTTTAATGGTTGAGATATTCCTATAGCGGTGCTCTGATGACAGTGATGGTGATTACCGAGCAAAGGTGCTTCGACGATGGTGGTTCGATGACGATGTCGGTGTTGGCCTGACAATAGTGGTCCAATGATGGTGTTCCAGAGGCGGTGGAGCTCGAGAACTCTCAATAGCTTGGAACTCCTTTAACCTCCTCCCTCCTTTCCCTTATGAAGAGAGCGAGAATCTATTTAGAAATTTTGGAAGTGGCATCCTCCATGAATACTGCTAGAATCCAGACAAATTTATCAGACAACCCGAAATATTTCTCTTGATCGATGGTGTTTTAGGGACATTGGAGTGCCTTCCTGATGTCGTAATTAAGTGATTTAGGGTTCATCGGAACGTCCTTTTGATGCTTCGTTGATACTGCCTCATAGACTCTGATTGCAGATAGGTCACCCCCCCGTTTGAGATACTTTAATTCACCCTCTACCCTTATGACTCAGTTAGGCTTAAAAGCACAGTGTGGACCCTTCTAGATGATTTGGTTATTTCATGGGCAATCCTGCATTCCCAAAAAACCCTCTAAAAATCCCTTCACTTTTATCACTTCTTCAAGATCTCTATTAGACTGTATGAGTTCATGAATTATACCGGATCTCAGATCCCAAAAGGATTCAATTTATTCACAACTATTATGCTTCGACTAAAAATAAAATTACTAAATAAAATTCTTATAAAAATGGGTGAATCATTCTACAAGTGCAGAACTACTAGGCATCTTGAATATATACAAATGTAAATTTAAACTAAAGTATGGGTGTATTTATACTTTTAAAATACAAATATAATGGACCATATGACAGCCGAACAATTGTATCACTCAAGTGTGACAATTGGACGTAAAAATAAGAATGAAGCTTACTATAAAATGATATGCTTATTTTAATTTATTTTTCCCTTTCAATATCATTTTGTTTGTCACATTTGGCCTCCTTATTTCTGGCCTCATCACAGCAGACAAGATTAAAGTTTGTATTTTGAACCAGCTATCCCTGACTAGTTCTTTCTTCTTTTTATAGAAAAATAGCTCCTTTATTTTTCTAAAATATGCGTTTTAATCTTTTGTGCAGCTTATAATCATTTTAAATTATTTCAAATGTCATCTTTTAACATACTCTTAGTAAAGAAAGAGCAATATGAGCTATTTAAAATAAAGGCAGATTAACATACATTAGGCTTGACTATTTTAGTGAATTAATAAGCATGTCATTATTAAAATATTAATAATGAGACAAGTAGGGGTGTAAATGAATTGAAAACGAACGAACAGAGCTTGTGTTTGTATTTGTGTTTGTGTTCGGTTCGTTTGAAATTTAATTTGTTTGAAATAAGCTCGTGTTCAAAATTATTCGTGAACTTACTGTTCGTGTTCGTTTCTTAACGAACGAGCCGAACACGAGTCAAACACGAGCTGTTCGCAAACAACAAATCAGTTTGACATCCCTAATATTAATATATATAAAATAAATAATATATTATATTAATTATATAACTTATATTATACAAATATATAATATCTATATTAGTATATTACTAATATAGTTTTTAAAATATCATAAATTTTTTATATATAATTATTTTAAATTATTTTATATTTCAAACAATAACGATTCGAACACGAACAAACGCATCACTGTTCGTGCTTGGTTCGTTTAACTAGCCGAACGAAAAAAATTTGTTCACGTTCGTCTCGTTTACTTATCGAATGAATCGAATACAAACTCACTGACGAACCGAACACGAGCTGTTCGCGAACAACGAGCTTTTTTGACAGCCCTAGAGACAACCGATAGAAAATATTCAGCAATTTGCAGACGTCCATTTTCATCTTCAGATTTTTCTAAGCTCATGTGCGTCAAAAGTAGTGCCATGCAGAAGGAGAATGAGTCATGGAGACTTAATGAAGTTGGGTTATAATTGATAGATACCCTAATCTTATCAAATATTTGATGCTTCCTCACAAAGAAGAACATATTCTTTATTCATTTTGCCACCGAATAGGTCTGATACAACATCAAAAATGTTAATTTTGTCCGTCGAAGGTGGAGAAAGCATTTCTCTCTCGAGTCTATCATATAATGTTAAACTAGTACTATTTTAATAATAGTCTATCACATATTAAGAATTGGAAAGAGTCCTTTTCTTTTGAGGGAGACAATTAGAAAGTGTCATTTGTTTTTAAAAGAAAAGCATGTCACCAATCAGCATGGACCAATACTAACTCATTCAGAAGATGACGCCCGAACCCTGATGTCCACTATCACTAAATCTTGAATGGCAACACATCATAAAACTTATTTCTTATTGCATCAAGTCAACCCCTATGACTCCTATGACAAACTAAGTTTACCTTACTCATATACATCAATTCAATATTAAGTCATATTTTTAGTCTTTGATAAATTCTTTTCAACAACTCTCTATGTGAGACCGACCTAACTCTCAATTATTATTTTTTTGTGTGTGTGAGAAAACCTCAAAGGAGACATGGGTCATTACATTTTAAACCTCTAAAATATTCTTCAAAACTACAAACTGTAGGTGTCGAGAATACTTGGATACTTACTCTATTTATAGTTTAACTTCCGAAGTAGCCTCGTACTCCATATGATAAAGAGAATTATCTCGCATATATATATATATATATATATATATATATATATATATTCTTTTCAAATGAATATTTTATATTGTTACTAGTAATGTTACAATTCATACAAAACCCTCATAAGTATAACTATTAAGATCTAAATAATAAACCTTAAGATGCAACTACTAAATGATTAAAAAAAACAAAATGACAAATGCATCTTTTAAATATGAATGCCATTGATTCAATAGATCCTTAAAAAGAAATGAAATTGAGAGAAATAGCTTAGAAATGGCTTCAATCATATAGAATAACACCAGTTTTTAGAGCTATCATAGAGGTCAAAATTAGGTTATGCATATCTTTTAAAGCAAGGCATTTTAACATTTTTTTTTTTGCCATTCCTTATGCAAAAGAAATGAAATACTTAAATATTAATGCAATAAGTCATTTTTTTATTACTCCACAAACCCATGAAATCACCATCAAAGCCTCTATCAAAGTCATATGTATCAGAGCTTAGCAAGAAAGTTGAAGTATAATTATTAACAATACACACCATAACACTATTGTTACTCATGAAAGGATCCATTGACTGATATAGATTAGGAATAGTGGTAAAAAAAAACAACTGATGTAAAATGATTATAAATCTTAGCACTACAATTGACTTTGTAACATTATGACCATCTGGCTTCATGATTTTAATCCAAATTAATCTTAGCATGAAATTATGACCATCTTGTATTAAAACCTACAATTATAAATCAAATTAGGGGCTTTAGTCTGTCACTCTAAAGTCCTATAATTCTACACCTTTGAAAAGTTTATTTCTCTATTTATTTGCACTCAACCCCATGAACTACATTCTCATTCATGAAATCAATATGTGATTCTGACAATTTGTTGGCTGAGACAATACCATCTCAAATCTTACATGTTCTCACAACAGGTATTAACATCTTAATTGATCAAATCAAGAAGTAAATGAAGTGCAAGGTTTCAAATCATCACAACTTTTTCTAACATTGACGTCTAATACTTCACACAACAACTTTTAAACACTTAATCACTTACCATTTTAAAGAAAAAGATAAAGAAAACTATTCAAAATTCATGGAGAAAACACAACCACACATGAGTTTAAAAGTAAAAAATCATGCACACAAACAAAAAATCTAGATTAAAAAACCAAGTATAGTCACAAAGATAAACACTTATCTCAAATCCTCTCCACCAAATGTATGAAATTCCTTTAAATTCTCTTCCTTCACTCACAATACAAACTAACACTCAAAATAAAAAGAAAGTAACCGACAATGGCGGCGGCTGTTACTTGGATGGATGATGGCTATAAAATCCGATGGATGGTTGGGCCCTTGTCTTGATAATTCAAGTCTTCTTTAATAAAATCCAAAAGGTGTCTTGGTGTCCCTTCAAAATGTGTCTTCATTCAATGAATCTTCTAGAAGTTGCCTCCTCAAATACCAATTGAATGAATTTTTGTGTCCATGGGGTACATGGGGATTAGGCGCGAGCCTCTGGTGCTTGGGTGTTAGTCCAGGGCGCTTAGGCACCCCAGTT
>NW_018164820.1:108629-120728 GCF_001263595.1 Phalaenopsis equestris
CATTTTTGCACATTTCTTCATTTTTGCTCCAAATTTGACCTTTTTTCACTATTTTTAGCATTTTTCATCCATTTGATTATACCTGAGAGAAAAACACACAAATACATTTCATTAAAGCTCAATATCTCAAAATATGTATAAAAATGTGTATTAAAACACTATATATTTTAGGTGTATCACTGGTCTGGGCACTGGGTTGCTTACATTGATCATCGTTGTGTCTTACTCTTAGATTTCTAACACTAAAAATCCTACTTCAGACATTGTGTTGTTGCTCCACTAGTATTTGTGTGTTATCTTATTGGATTTGTGGTGCTACACACTTGGTTCTGGGGTGTTGACTCATTATTAATAATGGTCCTTCAAATGTTGTTTTATAAATGTATGTTGCATACATCAATAACATATATAATGTAAAATCATAAAAATGATACAAACATGTAAGAAAAATTCCACATAATTATACTACTTTACACAATTGTCAAAATTTTCAAAACTTACATATTACTTGTCCTCAAGTAATTTTATAAATATTATATTAAGAATTATTCAAAGACCATTATATGTAATCTTTTGCATAAAAATCAATGGAGTGAATTGTTAAATACATAAACTTTTTAAAATATTTAATGAAATGTTTTATTTTAAATATAAATATGCTAAAGAAAATTGTATAAGATTTTAATTATTTTTATGTTAAAAGAGGATATATGCACATTTTATTACATTTTTTGTCTTATCCTCAAGTTTCCTTCAATTATTTTTCAATGATTTTGAATGTCCAACTATTATTTTTTTTTCTTAAGTTAATAATATTTGATCAAGCTTTTAATAATTTCTAATGTGTATACTCTATTACTTAAGAGAATTGTTATCCTTCTAATTTTTATTTCAAATTTCATAGTCTAAAATATTCCACCTCTCCTTAGATTTATGTGTAATGAATTTAGTTAAATTAGTAAAATTTTTTTTTCTAATTGAAAAGTTTTTATTACAATTATGTGAAAGGGGTCAAAATCTTAAATTAGTTGATCTATTAATTACTCATAATTGGTGGGTTGTTTTTTAAGTTAGTGTGGAATCAATTAATTAAATAAAATTTTATTTTACTTTAATGGAATCACTAAAATTTATTATTATTATTATTGTTATTAATATAATTCAATAATAACCTTACTTATTTTAGTATAAAACTTTAACATAAATGTCACTTTGAAGAAGTTATAAACAAGTTCAATTATCTCCCTCTCAAACTTTTTTCATAATATTTTTTTAAGAAAACTTGTTTTATAAATTACTACATCATAAGTACTGAAATAAAGATAATAAGTATGGGAAAAAATGAACACATACTTCCATAGGTACCGCTTTTCAACCATGCCTCAATAAAGAGATATTCAAATATTACACTCGAGAGTGATCTAGAGAAGGTTTATCAGGTAGATAATAAGGCCAAAAATATTGTAAGTATGGGAAAGTCTTGAAGCTTGTTAGAGTTAGACATGTTTCAAATCTGAAGAGAAATTTAATCTTTACGAGTTAACTGACAAAGTAAGCTTTCGTCAGTATTTTTGCATGTGGTTCGCGGAAGGTGACCAGGGGAAATGTTGATGGCTCAAGAAATTATTGAAGGCATTCCTTACTTGATCAATGAAATGGTGGATTTCATTGATGTGGCTGAAACCAAAGTGGATGCAAGTCTATGACACCATAGGCTTGACCATATGAGTGCAAAAGATATGATGTCCCTATTTAAAAGAATAAACTTTAGGGTCTGAAAATAGTAGATCTAGTTTTTTATGAAGATTTTAGTTTTTTTAATAAGATTCTATATATGGAAAGCAAAATAAAGTTTCATTCTCTAATGTGGGTTAGTGGTGAAGTTAAGGAAATTGGAGTTAGTGCATACTAATGTATGAGGTCCTACTTTAGTTCAGTCCATTGGTGGTTCCAATTAATTTATCTGTTTATTTAAGACCACACCTGAAATATATGAGTTTACTTCTTAAAGAAAAAATCTAACATGTTTAAAGTGTTTAGAAAGTGAAAGGCTATGGTAAAAAATTAAACATGTTTGATGTTGAAATGTCTCAAATCAAATAATGAGGGCAAGTATTGCGGTCAAAAGTTCAGAAATTTTTATGTTATATAGGGAATCAAGAATGAGTTCATTGTCTCAATGAAACCACATTAGCATCACATGGCTGAGCACATAAATAGAACAATCAAGGAGCATGTTGGAACTATGTGGTTGTATGCAGTCTTGCCAAAATAGTTTTTTGCTAAAGCAATGAATACTGTTATTTATCTTATTAATTATAGTCTATCATACCTTTGGAGGTAGGCATACCTAATAAAGCCTAAAGTGACAAGGACATAAATCTATCTCATTTAAAAGTATTTTTGTGTTTAATATATGTACATGCTGATGCATTATCTAGAAGTAAGCTTAACTTAAAATCTACCAAGTGCACGTTTATTGGATATGACTCAAATGAGTTTGGGTATAAGTTTTGAGATTATCAAAATTAGAAATTTATCAGAAGTTGGGATGTTTTATTTAATGAAATGGATATATATAAGAACAAAGTCAGAACTCAGGGTAGCACATCAATTACTTCTGAAGAGTTCAAGTATGTTAGGATAGAAGGTGCTAGTGATTAGGAAAGTGGAGGATAAAGAAGTGTTGACAAAATGGAGCACATAACGTTCCTTAATCACATTCTACTTATGTCTAGAGGTCCAATAGAGTGGTAAGACATTTCATAAGTTGCAAGGCAAGGCTTATTGCAAAAGATATCTAAAAGGAGGTGGTGGAATAGACAGAGATTTTTCTCTGGTGGTGAAATGATAATCATCAAGGTTGTGATGAGTCTAACAACAGAGGAAGATCTGTATCTTGAGTAGATGGATATAAAAATACTTTTCTTACATGGTGATATGGAAAAAGAATTGTACATGGTGCAATTGCAGAGTTACATAATTCTGGGGAAAGATGGTTTAGTCTGTAGGTTAAAGATAGCCTTTCTAGCTTAAAGAAAACACTGAGATAGTGGTACAAAAGTTTTGATAGGTTCAGGTTAGATAGTGGGTACATGAAGTGTCAGACAAACTACTATTACTTCATCAAACACTTAAGTAATTTTTATGACTTGTTCCATTAATAATGGGAAAATTAGGAACATCAAGGAGAGATTATTAAGTGAGTTTGAGATGAAGAATATTGATCCAACTAGGGTTGTAATCGAGTCGGTCGAGGTCGAGTTAAGAATATCATAGTTTAGAGTTGGCTTGGTATAATTATAAGTTTTTCATGTTCAGTTTGAACTTGTGCGAAGCTTGCATATATTGTTTAAGCTTGACTTATTTAAAATTTTCAATGTTTAAACTTGATTTTTTTATGAAAAGTGAACTAATATTTAAACGAGCTTATAAACAAGCTAAAAATTAAATAAATATTTAAATCTTCATATAAAAAATTCAAAAAATAATTTTGCATATCTAATCATGTCTACTAATTTATCAATTATAAATTTTATAAAAATAAAAAAATAAATAATGAACCATGTTCATATGAGATATAATCTCTCATATTTTTGTCTGACCAGACTTCCAAGTTTGCACTCTAACTCCACATTTAGATGTAGGTGTTGGTTTTCCCATACTTATTCATACTTGCCCTTTTTCCTAGCTTTTTGGGATATTTTTTTAGTTGTCTTTTTTATCGAGTTGTTGCAACAGTTGTATTCTTAATCATATATAATTTATAATGATTACACTACACTCTCAACACCACTTTTTAATCGGGTGGGATTTATGTGCTGAGTGGAAATGGGAGATATACAAGGGAAGAGAGTTTCAATATAATTGCACACTGCTATCGCGTCATTGCCTTTAATGCTTGCACGCCCTAGCAACTAAAGGTTTTTTTTGTTTCAAACAAAACTGGAGATGCGAAACTGTGAGAGGTCGGAGAGAAAGTGAGATTTGAGGGGCTAGATGTCATTTCATACATACAACATAATTGTTTATGTATTTTTACATCTAGCCCCTAAGCATTAATAAAATAAATATATATTAATAATTAATAAAAAAAATTTTGATATAGCAATATATTACTATTAAATCTATAACTAAATAAATTCTAGTTATTTAAGTTTTATTTAAATAATTTATCATATATAATATGAGTTGTCATCGAGCTTTAATATCGAATATTTAACAAGTTACTTGTTAAAAAACAAATAAGTTTATTTGTGAAAATAAATGAACAAGTTCGAATATGTTCATGTTTAGTTCATTCAAACTCTGAACTTTTAATAATTGTTCAAGCTTATTTATTTACCAATTTGAACGAATAAGATCAAGACTTAATCAAGCCAAGTTTGAGTTCATCGAGTGCATTGGATCATTTATAGCCTAGTTTTAACCAAAAAAATCTTCAGGATGAGAATTAACAGGAATTGGAGCCTGGTATGTTGAAGTTATCACATATAGAGTATACTGATAAGTTCCTATAAAAATTCAATATGAGTGAGATAAAGCTAATATGCTATCTCTTAAGCATTCACTTGAAGTTATCTAAGGAGTTGTCTAAGTCTGATGCAGAACAAACATAGATGGGAAGAACTTTGTATGCTCTAATAGTTGAAAGTCTGGTGTATGTTATGATTTATGTATTATACAAAATATTACATTTATATTAAAGTGTTCAATAGGTACATGGGCAATCCAAGCAAGTATTATTGAGTGGTCATGAAGTGAATTCTCAGGTTTTTTAGGGGAATAATTAACAGGGCATTTTGCTATAAAACTGTTGGCTGGATTAATTTAGGGGATTTGTAGATTAAGATCTTGCAAGAGATTTAAATGTTTGAAGAAATACAATAGGCTATATCTTCACTCTAGGGAACAAAACCGTGAGTTGGGTTTCCACGTTATAGAAGATTATTACACTTTCAACTACAAAGACCGAATATATTTCTATCACTAAGGCCAGTAAGGAGATGATTTGGTCGCAAAGCTTTAGGTTAGAATTGGATAAGGAGCATAGGGTTGGAGAGCTTCATAGTGACAGTATGAGTGCAATTCTTCTTGCTAAGCACATTGATTCTCATGCCAAGGCAAAGCACATTCAACTGAGGTATCATTTTATAAGCTCTCTTCTAGAAGATTGTCATTTATTCTTGGAAATGATACACACATAGCTTAGAATTCTACGGACATGTTAATGAAATTTGTGACTATCGAGAAATTGAAGTTATGCTTGGCATCAATTGAAGTCCATGAAATTTGTGGTCAGATATGAGTCACACCATGATACATGACTATGAAGATGGTACAGATGGAGATGTTGTCAATTTCTAAGTGGGAGATTGTTGGGTTTGTGGAGCCCGAAGCACTCACAATAGCTGCAAGGAGCACTGAAGCAAAGGTGTTGTGCATGGACTTGGCATAGCCTCGCCTAAAACACGCTTGGCTATGTCGAACGGTGAAACCACGTTGAAATGAGTGTGGCCACGCTGCCGAGGGTCATTGTCTTCCCAAGCAAGCAAAAAGATTACCCTCATATGGGGCATGTCCGCACTGCTAGATGGATGGTCCTGAAACAGTCCTTAATCTTGATTTCGAGCGAAAGTAGATACCCTCGCGTTTGTGCGATTCTTTCAACACGGGTACTCGTGGAGAAGAGTTGGAGAGGTAAATTTTAGCATGCTTTTCTCTTGTGACATTAGGAAGAAGGGTTTGGAGTGAAGTCTTGTAAGTTCCCACAATTATAAAGATGAGATATGATTAAGTGTTCTATGATTTTCTAAATTTTATAGTAGAAATTTCTTGGTGTTGTGGCTCCTTTGTTTTTTTTCCATTCCCAATTTTTTTTCATGTTAAACCCTGGTGTGATTTTTTGAATTGTTTGTTTGTTTGTTTTTGTTTTTAGTGTGCTTCTGTTCGAATATTTTATTCCAATTTTTCTGGAATCAATTCGATCTTATTTTTCATGGCGTGCCTTTGATTTCTTAATTGATCAAAGCCCGGGTTGAAGTATAAGATTTCCTTCCCAATATAAATTAACTCAAATGTTGGCAAAAGACCCATTAAATTTATATAGTTTTTAAAATGTTATAATATTTAATATTTTTTTTACTTGATTAAAAATTAAGAAAGAGATGAAGTTAACAAAAATAAGACTGTTTTTATTTTTTCCAAGCATAATGTTTCCATAGTTTATTTTAATATACATTAAAAATATGTTAAGAAATCATCATTAGTGCATGCTCCGATTCTATAATTTAATGAGCATGCCAACAAAATTATAGAGTCCATAATTCTAGATAAGAATATAATCTAATTGTTTATATGACTCAGCACAAATATAGCTCCAACAAGGTTTATCAAATGAAGCCAAAGCCTTAATCAATATGGCATTTGCTTAACAGTTGTTTTTGGGGAGTACAGCTCAATAAAATTCTTAGTTTTTTAGCCACTATTGTACCAAATATTGCTTAGCAAATCCGCAGGGCCGGCATTATAATAGAGTAATTAATAGTAAGCAAATAAAGTTTTGAATAAATGCTCAATTTGTTTGGGGGCAGTTTGTTTTAGTGGGTTTGTGGCGTAATACAATTTTTTTGAAGGTATATGAGAAAATTATGTGTTTTGTGTGAAGAATTATAAGTATAATACAAAGTATGAATGAATTTAAAGTTTATGTCGTATTTCATTTTGAGTGGATTTAGAATTCTACAGATTTGGCCAAATTTGAATTACACCATTAATGCAAAATACTATAGACAAGTCGCCGCCCCACGATCCGCCTGCCGATGGTCGCCGCCACACATTGCCGACGGCCGACCGCCGCCCAATCTGCGGTCTGAAGCAGCCACTCGGCGCTGCCACCTACCACCGTCTGTCGTCTGTCGTGCTGCCCACCAGCCCACTTTTGTCGACCGCATGTCAGCCCATCTCTCTTCCCACTACCATACGACAAAAAAATATGTTTTAAAATACATTATTCTCAATCTACTTTAAAACAAAAATTATATATATGTATATAAATTCATACATTTATTTTACATGAATCAAATAAATTGGATGTACATCTCAAATACATTATAATCATAGTACTTTTTTAATCTTTAAGATTAGATTTCATTTTCAGTAAAAGGAACATAATATTTTGAAATACACTTTGCCTGTAATCGCTCTTTGCCACAATTTTTTTGTATTTTTGGGGGGGATAAATAACTTGTGCAACCAAGACTAAGCTAATCTCCTACACCTTAAACATTTGATAATTTAGATATAACAAGATATAACTAATGCTTCATCTATTTTCTAATATAAAAGTAGATGATATTAAGAATACAAGCATTTGATGAGTGAAATACATAATTAATCAATTCTCAAAAAAGAAATGTAAGCCAGAAGAGTTCAAGACCTTAGTAGCCGGCTTGCCGACTGGTCAAAGCCACGGATTCTGAAATTATGCTTTCCAGGGTCAAACCCCCACCCTTCTCTTCCTCAATACAAATGCCTTTCTGTTCCTTCCTAAACTCATCTCTTTCATAATCCTATATGAATCAGTCTCTCCCCTTATCTTTTGAATTATTTCATGCAAGCTAACCTAAGTTTCAACGCCCTCATTTCTCATATTATTTTTTCCATAATAATCATTATTTTCTCTTCCCTAAATTAACTTCTGGCCTCCCTTCCTCCATGAATTCTCATACATCTGCTGCCTTCGCTTTCTCTGCACCTTCTTCCTCTTCTAATCATAGCTTCTTCAAACCTGCAAGTAGAGAACATAGTATCATCAACGGTCATGATGAGAGATCATTATCATCTTCTGCAAGGCCGCGGTTTGTTTCAGCCGAGTTTAATGGGGGAGCTGGATTGGCTAAGTTTAAACTAGCCCCTTCGACTTCAACCCCTATCCCCAGTCCTGCTTACTTCTCCATGACTGGAGGCATCAGCCCCACTGAGCTTCTTCGCTCTCCAATGTTTCTTTCTTCCTCAAATGTAAGTTGTTGAAGTTTTTAAAAACTTTCTTTTTTTCTGTTATTTTGATGTGCATAGAGTCTTGCATGCATTTTTTTTTTAAGGAATGACCAAAGGCTATTATAGGAGCCTCAGTTATTTCTCGTGCACTTAAGAATTCGAGTACCACACCCTACACTCGAGGACAATTGACCTCAGACCAAAGGAGACTTACAACTGACAAGTAGATGCCCACTAACTTATCTGAGTACATATATATATATATATATATACATATGAAAGTTTTGTTCAACCTAAAGTAATTGTAGAAAGGATTTAGGTGCAACTACTCAATAGATAGAGAGAGGGAGAGAGAGGGAGAGAGAGAGAGGTGGATAATTAAGATATAAACTTTTTTTTTTCATTAACAAAATAAATTAATATTTTGATTATTTTCCATATAAATATGAGTAATTTTCATTTTTTTTTCTGGGCCCTCCTTAAGCATTCAAGGTGTAAAATAGTTGTTAATTTAAAGTCATGTGACATACATCATATGATCATAGTAAATAGAAGAACTAAATCATGAATGCGTGCAAGCTATTTTTATATTCTTATATTATCAAAGTAAGACATTTGTTGTATATATTCTTTGACAAAATTTAACATATGGTAACAAGCATATAAGAACAAATACATGGTTGCTGATATTTTTTGCTCTATTATTTATTTATTTTTGTGACAGATGACGGCTTGTTCTCAAGAAACTGAGAGCTTATCTTCACAAGCCTTCAAGTGGAAAAATAGCAGTATTAACTATAACCAAGGAATAATGGAGGAATCCAAGTCCTACTCTGATCATATATCCTTCCAAAATTCTGGCAGATCGGCAAACTCGCAACCTTCTTGTTTTCTTCCTTCAACCGCGGGTCTAGTGATGTCTTCGGTATGTCTTCTTCTCTATCCTATTTCATTATACTCCTTGATAATAGGATTTAGCGATGAATTTAGCTTATATCCAGCCGAACATCAACAAACCGAACATTAAATTCAACATTCTGTTAAATCAAAATTTCTCGCATTTTATTAATTTTTTTTCTCGCGTTACATTTCATTCCAGATATAAATTCGGATTTAGTAAATTCTATTGAGAGGCGAATTTACTTCATCCGAACGTTGAAGAGAAATTCCATTTTATCGGATTTGATAAATCCTACATAATATAAATCTAAGTTACAACCAAACACCGCCTAACGTGTAAGTTCCTATAGTTAGATTGATTTGTGTGTGTGTGTGTGTGTGTGTTTTTTGTGTATATATATATATATATATATATATAATCAGTAATTCATCTAAGTTCTAGTCAAATAACTAGGGTTCAGTAACAGGGTTCTTAGTTACCATGATCTTCTATAACTTCGGTATTTGAATAAAAAACTAGGTCAGGTCAACAGAATCTGATCAGGATAGTTTTCGCAAATTTTAAAATTACTTCGAGATAAAATTAAGAAAAGTATATTTATTTCAGTTTTATTTTGTACCCATCTTAATAGTTTTAAAACACATCCTAATCAAATTTTGGTGCTACAGTTGTATTCCAAAATTATGAGAATTTGGACAAATGCTGAAATTGCGACAGTTTGGAATAATCTTGATAAATTTAGAGGTTTAAGAAATAGTTGGAAGTCTTAATCAATTTTTTTTTGGGTTAATTACATGCATATCATTCAAAATATTGATATTTACAAATTAAGAGCTCAATTGATTTCTGCTGAATTGTTGTATTTATGCGTGTCGCAATCAAACTATTGAGAATTTGCTAAAAGTTGAAAAATATAGGTTGAGATTTTAAAATGAATTTTGATATTTGAGTGAGAAATTGAACTTTTGATGAAAGATGATTGATTCGTAAATAGCAAATTTCAGGTGGTCTGCATGTAATTGCCCCATATTTTAATATTGATTGGTTTATAAAAATAGAAATATGATCTCCTTCGTCACTAGGGAGTTTTATTATAGATTTGTAGTAAAATATTTTGATTTAAACTTAACTTGCTCTAAACCATCATCATATTTTTTCAAGGAAAAAGAAGCACTAAGAGAACACCAACAACTATGGAGCTACAAACATCCAAATGAATCAAATTCATCAATGTTTCCATTTGCTCCACAACCAAGCAGTCATGAGGAGCCTGAGCACCTCAACAATTCAATCATGGCGGCTCAAACCCTAAGTGATCAAAGGGGAACAGAAGATGGATATAATTGGAGAAAATATGGTCAGAAGCAAGTGAAAGGAAGTGAAAATCCTAGAAGCTACTATAAGTGCACTTACCCTAACTGCCCATCAAAAAAGAAAGTCGAGAAGTCTTTAGAAGGCCAAATAACTGAGATTATATACAAAGGAAAACATAATCATGCAAAACCTATGCCAACAAGAAGGAACACATCTTGTTTCGGATCAGAACAGGTTCATTTAAATTCTCAAATGCTTGATTCTACAGCAACTACAGAGAATTCTTCAGCTTCATATGGAGAAAATGATTTTCATATGAACTCTATGAGGACAAAATCTCAGGGAGATGGTTTTGATGAGGATGAGCCTGACTGGAAGAAATCGTAAGAAAATATTTTTTACATAGCTCTTCAAATAAGTATATTCATTTTTGTAAGCTTTATAGCTTATCTAATTTAACCTTCTCCCTCTTTTCTTCTGCAGAAAAAATGATTCTGAGAGTGAAGAAATCTCAGGCAATGGAAACATAAGAACGCCTAAAGTAGTGATTCAAACCACAAGCGATATGGATGTTCTCGATGATGGCTATCGGTGGAGGAAGTATGGGCAAAAGGTGGTGAAGGGGAATCCAAATCCAAGGTGAATCTCACAAACTTAAATTTTTTTTTTTTATTTCCCTCATTAGCAATCAACCTTGTAATGTCATATCATCTACCACTTAAGCAATTCATGTCATAAATTTAAGTTTAAACATACTTATTAAACATAGTCTTTCAAAATGTTGTGAAATGATTATATCTGTGATACGGTTGGTGTAGCTCCAGTGGCGGACAAGATTAGAGACAGTCCTCTTAGATGATTTTTTCATATTAAATGTTAACCATCTAATCATCCAACTAGGAGAGTTGATGATTTAAATTCAGACTTATGTTATGAAAAACAGAATTAGACTTAAAAAAAACTTTGACACATTGTAATAAAAAATGATCTCAATTTACCAGAATTAAATGAAAACATGACACTCGATAGGGCACCGGAGAAAAATGATTCATGCAGCTAGCCCCATTTAATGGCATAAAAACTCGTCATTGTTGTTGTTGTTATATTAAACCAGTCTTTTTATCAAAGTGCCTTAACTTAAGCGAAACTCTTTGATTCCTAACTTAGAGCTCCAAATCATCAATAACATATAAAATGATACAACTATGATGAGTACATTTCTCTAAGCCAACAAAAATTAACAACTATAATTGCTCTTCCATCGCTTTCATCTGTAAATGGCCTAGTAATTACGAGCCCACCTAATTTTTCTAACATTTTTTTTTTATTTTTTGACAGGAGCTACTACAAGTGCACAAGTGCTCGTTGCCCGGTGAGAAAACATGTAGAGAGGGCATCGACAGATCTAAGGGCAGTGATCACTACATACGAAGGGAAGCACAATCATGGCGTCCCTCCACCTCGAGGAAATGGAAGCATGATTAGCAAGCCAATGCTGAACAACAACTTCTACGATTTCAATAATTTTACAATGCCAACAAGGCCGATGGCCATGCCAACCCACATAAGCCAGGTGGCTAATGATTCCTTGTTTGGTTCGAGGCAAAACTTCGGATTGGACAGCTTCGGGTTCTCGAGATTTGATAATGTGATGGGTGGTTTTTATGGAAATCAGCAGCAGCAGTAAAGTTTGATTCAGTTGGGTTCGCCTTGGTGGATAACTTTGCTTACAAGCATGCATGGAGATGTACCTGGTTGGGGTTTTTTTGTTTTTATACCAACAGAGAATAAGAAGGATTTAATTAGAATGATTTATAGTGTAACGTTTAAAAATTTTTTTAGGATATATCAAATGGATATATTGCCCTTTTTAATTGCTAGCTTGA
>NW_018164820.1:120738-124055 GCF_001263595.1 Phalaenopsis equestris
TATATATATATATCGTTATTTGGTTCAGTGGGCATCAAATATCGATTCTCTCATATAGGTTGAAAACCCGGTGTGCTTGATTCTGATTCAAAAAGCTTATGCCAAGGGATTCGAACCCTCGATCCAAGAGACTTATGCCAGAGGCTGCACCAACGAGCCACTTTCGCATATATATATATATATAGAGTATGTTTCCGTGTGTGGGGTGGGGTATAAAGTTAAAGTTTTAGAAAACTGTTAATTTTTGTTTTTAGAATTAAAAGTATTATAGGATAGCTTATTAGTGTCTATGCTGATTTTTATTATCATTTTTTTATATCAATTTTTGTTTCCAGTAAATGAAAATGGAAATCTTAATTGTGTGATGGTGTATGAAGAAAAAATGTTCTGGCGGCTATACCTGCAGGCCATATGTCACTCCGGAAGAAGTTAATCCAATATTTCATAACATGTTCCATTGCCTAAGTTCTTATATAAAATTGTGGATGAAAGATTCGAAAGAGACCTAGTCGTTGTGCCAACGATAGGTTAAAATGGATTAAAAAATATTTAAAAAACAAGTTTAATGGCGTTAACATGTCATCATCAAATTTTATCATTTGACACATGTCTCGAGATCATAAACACATATCTGAGAATATTTATTGAATAAAAAATATTTGAATTCTAAATAAAAATCATCTGGAATTCTGATTTAAACGAACTTATCGTCAAAATGACCGGCTCAAAGAGATCAACACAATAACACCAAAATTAGTCTAATTCAATTCAAATCAAGCCCAGATCGAAGTCATTTTTGAAAGCATTTAGTGTCCAATTGGAAGGTCTAATGGATTCCAAATCTGACAAGTTCTTAGTCGAATCGAGTAGTTCAATAATAAGAATCAAACGAGCCCAAAATAATTCAGTTTTGAATCATTAAGATAATCAAAAGTCTACAAAATGCTTTAGGTTCAAGGGAAGCTCACTGGGTCGTCCCAAAGTGTAGTCCAGATTCCTTCCTTATTTGCAAAAACGCATCTCCAAGACTTTATAAATAGAGCTCTCTTGAGAAGGGACCTAGGCCTTGAACTAGAGGAAGCCCGAGAATTTGAGGAGGAGTTGAGGTCCAGTGTAACACACCGATGATCCAACAAATGTCACCCACTCCTGCAACACTGACCACCACTTGTTGGATGCCCCCTGCTCATCGCAATGAAGCCCTTTGCGGAATCACAACGTGCACTGCAGAACCTCAGTATATGTTGCAAAGTAAAGAAGGACTGTGTGGAGTAATGTCCAACCTTACAAGGTAACATAGCATCCTAAAAATCAACGCATCCTAAAGATGGTATATGTGATATAACAATGCAGCCCGAATAACTATTTACAACAATCCTACTCAGGATACAGTGACTTTTTTTAGTCTTCTAAAGCTCTCTCTTTATAACCAACCACTACGACCTATGCAATCAACTACAATCTACACGTTACATAGCTCATGCAGCTCCCAAATCTAACTTTTGTGGTCTACAGGTGGTTCCATAGCTCATGCAGCTCCCAAATCCAACTTTTGTAGTCTACGGGCATTACCATTGCACATGCAACTCCAAACTCTGCCATCTACGTCCTAAGATTGGTATCATAGCTCATGCAATTCCCAACTCTGGTTTTTTTAGCCTATGGATGTTACCACAGCTTACCACTATGGACTATGTGATCAATTACGACCTACATGAACCATGACTCATGTAATCCATACCGTTAGCCTCTTTGTCATGCGAACATTATCACAACTCATGATACTCCCAACTCTGGTCACATTGGCCTATGGTCATTACTATATCTACCACTACAGCCTACTTAGCCAACTATGTTTTATGTTGTCTGCAGCTCATGCAGCTCTCAGCCCCGACCTCTATGGTCTACGGACATTATCGGTGCTCATGCAACTCTCAGTTTTGATCAACCTCCATAGCCTACGAACATTACTACAGCTCACCACTATGGCCTACATGACCAACTACGACTTAGGTGGTCCACATTCCATGTAGCTCTAAACTTTGTCCTCTATGGCATACAGATGTTATTATATCTTATACGATCCCAAACTCTGACCTCCATGGCTTATAGACATACTATTGCTCACCACAAAAACCTACATGATTAATTATGGCCTACGTGATTCACATCTCAAGCATCTCCCTACTCCAGCCTCTGTGGCCTACAGATATTATCACTGCTCACATCGCTTCAAACAACCAACTTTGTAGCTTACAAACATTACTATAGCTCATCACTATGGCTTATGTGACCAACTAAGAGTTATGTGATCTATAGCTCATGTAGCTCACAAATCAGGGCTCTATGACCTATAGATGTTATCATTACTCAAATGACTCCTAATTCTAGCCTCTATGGCAAACCAAAGTTATTATAGCCCCCTGCTATAGCCTATGTGACCAATTGTGCCCCATGTAGCTCCCTACTCATGTAGCTCCAACATTGGCCTCGTTGGCATATGAACGTTAGTTCAGCTTCTTGTTATGATCTTTATGGCCAATCGACACTCTTGACTCAACCATCTACGACCAACATGGCCAATTACTACCATGTCTTTCAACTACAACCACCATCTATAAGATTCTCGGTAGACTACTGCCTTCATAAAAACCAACTTTGTCCCTTGCATCCTATTATTGTCAAGAACTATAGGTAGATTATGGTTATTATTGATAAATTAGTGTTGTACATGACCGCGACTTTATATATGCTTAAAAATATAAGTAATTAATACTGCTACTAAAAGATTTAATTCCTCAGCAACTGTACCAAAACTTAATAACAGTTATAGATTTGATAAAGATGTATGTATAAAATATTCAATAATTGTAAAGTCACACTTATCAATGCAAGTATATGTATCGCTCAAGTAATATAGGGCTCTAATGGAGTCCTAGATATCGATCCCATAGGGAGTAATAGTAGAAATACGAACTAAGATTTTAGAAAAGCAATTCTTTAATCACAACAATGGAATTCAATTTGTTTATCTGTCATTAATAGACAATTGAAATAAATATGCAATTTAATAACTATTAAATAACTAAATATACTAGTGAGGTTTTTAGTGTGATATTCAATATATAAGAAAGCATCATTCTCCTTGTCAAGAAATTATAGTGAATGGATAAAGTGAATTAGTTCAAATTATATTGTGCCAAATAGGAGCATACCTATTCTTTACCCTTTGGTCCAGGCATAAAGAACATTGACTAATCCTACGCTTGTTTACTGAATCTGCGGCTAGGCTGGGAGGATACCGGCTCTCACTTCGG
>NW_018164820.1:124076-124611 GCF_001263595.1 Phalaenopsis equestris
CTAAAATCTCCAATTCTACGCCCGATAATTTTATTTCTCTATTTATTTGCACCCAACTTCCAAGGCCTTTGACCTCCCTGAATCTTGGATGTAATCTTCACTTTAGTTGGAAAACTCAACATATTTTAACAAATCAATTGGTCAGATTGAAACTAAATTAAAATCGAAGTGAAAAGATCATCATAATTTCTTTAACATTTTCATGGCTCAACCAATTCAAATCACTATTTCACAAATCTCAAGACAAGGAGAAAGACCGAGAAAACTACTCAGATCTCATGGGGAAAACATAACAAAACTCGGAATTCATTGATAAAATCAAAGTCATACAAACTACAATAATAAATAAACTTATCTCTAATTTCTCCTCAAGAAAACTCCTCGAAGTTCCTCTGATTCTCTTCATTTCTTTACAACACACAGATTTCCTCTTCGAAGCGGCAAGGAGGAAGAAATCTCTCACTTTCCCTCCAATCTTACAATCTCTCGAAGAATTACTCACAATTTAGACTCTCTACAATTTTTCACACTTCAA
>NW_018164820.1:124745-127613 GCF_001263595.1 Phalaenopsis equestris
TAGTTGGACATAACCACTAGACATAACCCCCGAGCTCGCCGTCGGCGGTCTCGAGGGCGCCGTCGGCGGACCTTCTTAATGAATTAATTATGGAGTCTCAGGAAAATCTCGCCGTCGACAGGATCGATGGCGCCGTCGGCGCCCTGGTTCAATTCTTCATATTTTGGTCCTTTTCGCTCCAAATTCGCTCTTTTTTTCATCTTTTTGCTCCAATGACCCTATTTCATCATTCCTGCAACAAAACATCAAAAATATCTTTCTTTAAAGTGCAATATCATCAAAAACAATATAAAATAAGTATGAAAATCTTAGCATATTTTCCTTTGGTCAGTACATCTATGATGATTGATATGTAACTTCATTTTCCCTAATTCAAGAGAAAAATAGCCTCTATGACAAGTTGGCGCTACTACCAATATCTACAACATTCACGTTAGATTATTACCTCCTTAGAAACTAACTTCATCTCTTGTAGCCTACTATTATCGATAACTATAGGTAGATTATGGCTATTATCAATGAAGCATTGTTGTACATCTATGATGACCAACTTTGAAACTTCATTTTCCCTAATTAAAGAGAAGAGTGAGCATATGTACGTACAATTACATGATAAGTCTCAATAGATGTAAGCTTAATAAGGAACAAGCCTCAAAAGAATCAAAAGTTAATAAGCTTCTACTTGAGGCAACACTTGAATTAAACTATATTTTATTCGAGACTTTTGACAGATTTATCTCCTTTGAGTGGCAAGTTGTGTGGAATCAATTTTCTTACATCAAGCAAAAAAAGAACTACACCCACAGGCTTAGAGATGTACAAACAAAAACAATAATATATAATATCAAGTAAAAGAAAGACGTGCAAACAAACACACATCAATCAATGATTGCATCAGTCTGACCAATACAACAAAATTTCAATAAAAATGTTAGAAAAAGTATAAATAAAGATGTTAATACATTTCAACATTATCCTCGTCATTAGTAGTAGGCTTCTTTGAGCCACCTTTAACTTCTATGAATGTCAAGTTAGGAAGGGGAATAGTTCGCTCCTATATAAAGGCAACTCCTAAGGGATTGCAACCGCATATTCTTATCTTCAATGGTCAACATTCTCACTTGGAAAGCCTGCAATATATTTGTTCTCTAATCAAGCTCATTAAGTCTTAAATTCTTTTTGAGCACCCATTAGTTCTCAGTTGTTGGGAGAAGAAAATCACCATAAAAGATAAGTTGTCACCCTTTGCTAACTGATTCACCAACAAAATTATTTCAATCACCCAAGAGTTATTAATCTTCTTGTACTCATAAAAGATGTGTTCAATCTTTGCAAACTCGGTATTTCATACCTTTAAAGAAAGAGGCTGCACATTTTTAAATGATGGCAGTATCTCCTCCTGCAAATTTCAGCACTTCCATTAGTTTTTCAAGATTTTAAGGTTCCCCGCATGTCATCATCTCAGCAACATTGAAGCATATCACAGATCTCTTGCTAGTCATGTCAGGAAAAACTTTCTTCTCCATATAGAAAATGGAATATCAATAGGAAAGAAGATATTGTATCTCCTCCTAGGTAAGTCAAGGGCAATAGCCCTCTTCATCCAAAAAAATGTGGCAACAACACAAAAGAAGATCCTAGATTTCCACAAAGTAAGTCGGGACAACTTTTTCTTTATAGCAACAAAAAGAAAATATAGAGCATCTGCTAGGTAAGGTTAAAGGCAACATTATTCTCCCACTTCTCTTCCTCCTTTTTGGGTTGATCTCCCCCTCTTTAGGCTTGAGTTGGTCTTCTCTTGCTCCCCCATCTTCCACCGATTTAACAACCTTTTTTCTTCCTCCTCGCCTCTTGGACTTGGGCTTGGGCTCCTCCCTTGGATCACCACCCTCCTTCTCTCCTCCCGTATTGAGTTTCCTCCCTTTGATCTCCCTCTTTTTGCTCCACTTCTCTCCCTTTGTTCGTTGAGAATCCTTTCACCCTTATGTTCTTTTTTATAGACCCAAGAGACCCAAATATTATTTATTTTGGATCCAAATCTAGCCAATTTGTTTAATATGGATCCTTGGATTCACCTCCTAATCAGACTACCTGATTTAGTACTTTGGATCCTTTTGTTCCATCTTGGCTCTCTGACCCACCACTCAATGCACTGTCTAAACCCGATCGTCCAATTCTATCCCACAGATTATGGGACACACAGACTCGATCTTAAGCATGTTCCAAGACCCACCGAATCAACCTATTGTCCGTTGTGCAACCCGTTGGAATGTCCACTTGTCTGAATCAAGCTTGATTGACCAAGAAAAAAATAAATATAATTAAGGGTGAATTCAAGGCTAAAAAATAGGGGCTTGTGTCGGGTAATTGGGCAATTGATATGTTACCGACAAATTTTCATCATCCAACTTAAATTTTGATGCATTGTAGGAATCTCAAGGTAAAATCTTGGGCAATAAAAGTTCAGGCATTGAATGGAAGTCATCCACAACTTTTATTTCAACAAAATTATAATTAAATGAATCCATGTCAAATCAAGCAAAAAATTAAGCCATTAAACTACTTTTGGAAGCTTTCGGGCCAATATTGGGTGGTTAAATGGATTCAACTTTGACAAACTTATAGCTAAATCGAGCTTCTCTATAGACAAATATAACGACCCATAATCGCTCAATTTAGACATGATTAAGGCAATCAAATGCCCATCAAATATTTTCTAATCAAGGTGATCTCTCCAAGTCATTCTATCAGAATGATCCGGATTATTTTCTTATTTACAACATAGACTCTATAAATAGATCTGTCGGCACTATTTTTGGTGTGGAGATTGCCAGTAAGAAGCTGTCGGCACTATTTTTGGTGTGGAGT
>NW_018164820.1:127713-192031 GCF_001263595.1 Phalaenopsis equestris
TTCTAGACCTCAACCAAAAATGAGGTCAACAAGATCCCTACACCTTCTTGAGAAGGGGACCTAGACCATGGATTAGAAGAAGACAAGCTTGGATAAGGAGCTAAGTTCCATCATTTCTTTTGCATTATAGATTCGGCAAATGGCTCCCACTTTGACAGCAACTGACTCTAACTCCGGCCAACACTGCCTACCAATTTTATACAACATCGCTTGTCAACTCTGGTTGTTGCCGCTCTGGAAAATTCTGGTCATCACTACCTCTAGAAAACTCTTGCCACTACCTCTGGCCATCTCTGATCACCACTGCCTCCAGGTATCATTGCCTCTAGGCAACTCCGATCATTGTTTCCTTCAACAGCCACCGGCGCTGCATTCGGCTTGCCCTAACCGCCACCTCCAGACAACTCTAACCTACACCTGCCAACCTTTGTCAACCATCATTGGTGCAGCAATGTACCTTAAATACGGTGTAATGACATGCCCCGATGACTATTTAACAACACACCCCACATTTGGTGTAACGACGCCTATTGATGATAGAGTGATAATACACTTTGAAGATAGTGACTTTATCCATATTCATATAGCCTTCTCCTCACAACTCACCACTATGACTTGTGTGATCAACTACGACTAACATGGTTCGCAATTTATGGAGCTCTCGACACTAGCCCATGAGACCTATGAATGTCATCATAACTCATCATTATAACCAATATGACCAACTACATCCTACAAAATCTATAATTTGTGTAGCTCTTGACTCCAGCCTTTGCAACATATAAATGTTACCACTGCTCATCGTTATGGCTTAAGTGGCTTACAACTCATGTGATGCCTCTCTGACCCATGTTGCTTACGATCATCATTTCAGCTAACCACGATAGCCTACATGACCAACTATAGGTTATGTGGCTTACAACTCATACAACTCCCGACTTTGACACCCTGCGACTTACAAACAACATCACAACTTACCATGATAGCCTATATGACCAACTATGACCAATATTGCTCACAACAAATGCAGTTTCTAACTTCGGCCTTTGTGACACATGGATGTTATCACAGCTCACAATAATGGCCTATGTCACCAATTACGATCTACACAATTTATAGCTCATGCAGCTCCAAACTCAGCCCCCTGCAGCCTACGAATAGCATCAAAGCTTGCCATTATGACCTAAACAATCACCACTACAACCACTGTGGCCAATTATGACCTACATGGTTCATGGCTCCTATAGTTTACTACTAAGACCCATGCGGGCAACCGACACTTCTGAAGTAATCATCTGCAACCCACACGACCAACTAATACCATGGCTTTTAAGTGCAACCTATACGATAATTTGGAGCTACAACCGTATATAATAATATTCACGGTGGACTACCACCTTCATAGTAATCGACTACGTCTATTGTATTGTGCTATCACCGAAAACTATATTCATTACAGTCAGACTATAATCATTACCGATGAATTATTATTGTATATTTTCATTGACTGACCTTGTAAATTCATCCTCCCTAATTCAGGAGAAGAATGAACATGTGTACTAACCATTTACAGTGGGTTATTTCAACCAGGTTAGACCACGTGATTTTTTTCTTTTTTCTTGGTTTTCTATGTAAAAAGTCAATGTGTCACATATTGTTTGCTACTTCTTTCTTGAATTACTTTGTGTGCGCTAGATTTTCATGCAACGTTAAGACGATTATTTATTATTCTACCGCCGCATGCCTCCTGACAAGCATCAAATATAATACATTTAAGCCGATAAGTCTAAAAATGAAGAGAAAAATACATGAAATCTTAATGCCAGGATCCTTCTTTGGACCAGAAAATAATACATGTAGAAAGTATAATCTGTTCTTCATTTTTAAATAAAATAACATCTAAAAGATTTATTTTTCATCTTGTGCTGAATGTAATATCCTAGCCTCGTCATTATAAATACATATATCCTTCCAAATAAGCAGCTTATCAACAACAATATTTACACAGATTCATGAGGAATTAACCAAAATCATCTAAGAATTAAAGAGTTAATAAAAAAAACAACATTAATTAGTTTACTAAATCTCTTAGCAAAACACTAATCACCCAGCACCGCCGGCTTCCCCTCCACCTTCATCCCCTGTCATCCCCGCCATGGCAAGATCTGGCTTGATCTCCTCCAGCTGCCGGAGCACCTCACGGACCTCCGGCCTTGCCGTCGGCGAGGGATCCACACAATGCAACGCCAGTTTCAATGTATTCAGCAACTCATCCCCTGCATTTAGCGTATAATCACAAATTTTTTAATTTCAATAAAAAAGTAAAAATCACTCACAGCTTTCATGAAAAATATTTAATAAAAATATCTTTTAATAAAATTATCTTATTCTTAACACTCTTGAGAGAATACTATGTGTAGAATCTACACATAATATAAATTATGATATTCGATGGTACTGTAATTACATTTTATCACAGTATCATCATAATATCACCAAATTCGCATCTATATCACCCGCACATAAAGTATATATATATATATATATATATATATAACTTAATAACATTCATTTTAAACCAAATAAACATAAACAAGCACTTGTCTTAACCTGCATTCCCAGATGCATCCCTCATAAGCTCCAAATCAAACACCTCATTCGTCCACTCCTCGTTCACAATCGACGCCACCCACTGCGGCAAATCCACCCCATTCATCGCATATCCCGGCGACTTTCCAGTGAGTAGCTCAAGCATAATAACCCCTAGACTATAAACATCAGTCTTAGTGCTGGCCTTCTTCAGCTTGGAAAGCTCCGGAGCCCGGTAGCCCAGAGCGCCGGCGGTGGCGATGACGTTGGAATTAGCAGCGGCGGTCATCAGCCTTGCGAGGCCATAGTCGGCGATCTTAACGTCGTGGTCGTCGTCTAAGAGAACGTTGGAGCTGGTGAGGTTGCCATGTATGATGTTTATGTTGTTGTGAAGGTGGTTTAGGCCTCTCGCTGTTCCCATGGCGATGCTCATCCTCGTCGGCCAGTTTATAGGAGTGTCCGGACCTCTTGCTGCGATTAAAAGCTCAAATCTTTCAGTTTTCTGAAATATTTTCAAAACTATCATTTTCATCAATTCTTAGCCAATCTCCGTGAAAATGGACGTCCAGCAACATATGAGATTTTTAGGTTATTAGGATTTAGCAAGTCCCATAAGTTCATATTTATTAAATTTTAAATGGGTTAAAACCGTCAATTTGTTTTGCAACGGACAGGACTATCAAAATAGCTCATTGTTTATGAAGAGTCCGTGTTCCACGAAAAATTATTGCATACATACACCGCATGCAGAGATGCATGCGGTGTCTGATCCTAACCATAGATCACGGTGATCTACGGTCAAGATGCAATCAAAATTTTTTTGAGAGAAAAAAAAAATTTTAAGTGAGGCCCACTGAAATACGTCATAACCGTAGATCACATTGATCTACGGTCAGGATCAAACACCGCATGCATCTCGTACACAATAATTTTTCGTGTTCCACGCGTTAAGAAGATGGTATTGAATTCTTTTGCTAAGTTAACAAGACAAACATAAATAAATATTTTGCGCTTAATATATAAACAAATTGAACATGAACAAAAATGTATTGGCCCGTCTACAACCATAGCAACGGATTTATTAAATCCTATAAATCTAATAGGACTGATTGATAAATTTTGTAAGAACTTAAGAAGTCGTTATGACTGTTGGATGCCTGTGAAGTTAAATTTATCGGTCCGTGAGAATTAGAATTTATGAAATTTAAAGGTAGAGTCCTAGGGATCCGAATTTATAGCATCCGGAAATTTATTTTGCTCAAAATGACTGTCTGATAGGAGTCTTTTTAGTTGAATCCTGAGTTAAATTCATTGCTAGACAACCCCTAAATGTCTCGATTTATGAAGTATTTTCTTTCTTCATGTTAAAAATCACTTTTTTTTTAATTTCATGAGACGGTTTTCAAAGAACGGTTGCTTACCATGAAGAAAGGCAGCAAGGCTCCCATTTGGCATGAAGTCGAAAACCAGAAGCTTCTCTCCTTTGGGTCCCAAATAGTAAGCTCTCAGCGCCAATAGATTCGAATGCCTAATCTTTCCTAGAACATTCACCTCTGCTTCAAACTCTTTCTGGCTCTTTGCAATCTTCTCTCTCAGCCTTTTCACTGCCACAAGATTTCCATCTTCTAAAGTCGCCTTATAAACAGTTCCATAAGTACTCTTCCCCATAATCTCCGCTGTAGCGCATAGAAGATCATCGGCGGTGAAAACAAATGGCCCGTCAAAGTGCACCAGCTTTCCGCCGGAATCTCCACCGGTATCCAACTCAGCAGCCGCCGGTGGTCCAGCCTTCTCTGCTCCTTCCATCGACTTGCTCTGTTTACCAAAGTTGGCTCTTTTCCTGATCAAAAAGCAAAACAGAACACAGCAGAGGAGGAGAAGAAACGCAATAGCAATCCCTGCGACAATTAGAATTATATCTCTTGTATTTAATCTCCGGCGATGGGACTCCGGGGAAGAAGATGGTGGAAGAGATGGGTTAAGTGGGCAAGGAGTTGAAGAGCTATAGCCACATAGCTGAATGTTTCCTATGAAAGAACTATAATTGAACCTTTCAGAGAGCAGAGCTGGGACTCTACCTGAAAGGTTATTATCAGATACATTAAGAAATTTGAGCTTTGAGAGTTGGGAAAGAGATGCAGGGATATGACCAATGAAGTTATTATTTGATAAATCGAGCTGCGTGAGGTTTGATAAGTTCGCTATTGTTGAAGGAAGATGTCCATTGAGATGATTCATTTTAAGAGAGAGAATGGACAGATTCCCTAGTTTATCAAAGGAGTCTGGAAGCCTTCCCTTAAGGAAATTACCCGCAAGGTTTAGCCTTATCAGCGAGGAAAGATTGCAGAGTGAAGCCGGAAAATTTCCTCCAATGGTGTTTTGCGAGATATCCAAAGTTTCAAGCATCAAAAGCGAGCCGATTTCTTCAGGTATGCTACCATTGAGCTGATTGTTATTGAGAGTGATCTCTCTCAACAATCTCAGTTGCCCCAAGGAAGCAGGAATTCGCAGGAATGGATCCGGAAAAGTAGTTTTCATCAAGATTCAAGTATTGTAGGTTATATGCTGTGGCATCAGGAATTGGACCAGAGAGGGCATTGTGTCGTACAGACAGAAAAGTTAGAGCAAGAGACTTAGCAATACCAGCTGGAATCTCACCGGAGAAATTGTTATAGCTCAGATTAAGCCTATAAAGCTTAGAAGAATTTGAAATCGAAGCTGGAATGTCACCAGAGAGCGAGTTATTACTAAGATCTATAGAATGAAGTTTTAGGCATTTACCAACTGTCGGCGGAACCTCGCCGGAGAAGCGGTTGTTGAACAGAACAAGGCCTCGAAGATCTAAAAGGAAGCCGACGGCTGAGGGGATCCGGCCGCCGATCAAGTTGTTATGTAAGCTAAGCTTGCGCAATGAAGTGAGCTGGCCTATCTTCTCTGAAATGTGGCCGCCGAGCCCCCTCCATGGAAGTTGAATGGCAATCACTTTCCCCTTAACGCATTTGATCCCGAGCCAGGCGCCGGAGCAAGCTCCAAGGCCGGTATCGTTCCAGCTTCGGAGGAAGCCTCTAGGGTCAATGAGAGCGTGCTTGAAGGCCTGCAGTCCCTGGTAGTCTTCCTCGGCGATTAGGGTTCCGTCCAACGAGCTCGCGGCTGCTACCATGGCGGAGAAGAGAAGACAGCAGAGAGAGTGAAACAAGAAATGATTTTTCTTCCTCCAGTATTCCTTCGTGTTGTCGAGAACAAAAAATGGTGGTGCTTCCATTCCAGATCAAACGATTTGAACTGAAAAGAGTGCGTTTTGGCTAGAAAAATAGAGGGTGTAAGAGAAAGGGGAGGGATTTTGGAGTTGAAAGAGACGGCAGAGAAGGTTATATTATCTTTAAGGAGAGAGGTAACGGCTAGTGAGCCAGTTCTGTTGAGAGCGGGAGCGATGGTGTTTGGAGTGGGGAATCAGGGAAAGGGAGGCCTAATTTGTCCAACGGCTATATTATGCTGACGGGTCCTACTGTGTTCGGGGTGGGGTCCGCATTTATGGATAAAAGAGTACGGATAATTAATGGGCGGGTGACACGTAGGACACGGGAGTTTTTTTACGGGTCGGGTACAGGGGACTGCTGACGAGAAGCCAGCCGTTTTCTCGGACTTTCTACTCCGTGACTGAGGAATAATTTCCGCAAATATAGGAATTTCTCACATTTAGTATTTCTGCCTCTTTCAATGTGTGACACGTGGAGTTTTAACAAGCGTGTGGTGGGTAACGTTTGGGTGTGTGGGATAATTCGGTTTTCATTTGGGATGGGCCTCGGGGTGATGAAAAAATACTGCATCAGAGCTCCTAACGTAGAGTTACATTGGAATCTAATGAAATAAAGTTACATGACAGAAAAATAAAAAAAAAATCATTTTAGTGTAGAGGAATATTCTCTCCGTGTTATTCCGCATTATTCAAGTATTATTGTGGTAGTATTTATGTGTTATTATATTCTGAGAATATTTCTAGTGTTATAATAACAAAATAACACATCAATATCAACACAATAACGCCTAAATAACATAAGAGAAATATTCTCCTGTATTATCGGGCCGGATCACAGGAAAATTTGTGTGTTTCATTGAAGTCACGTGTCTGCATATCAGTGAACTCTGAATGTAGTTCTATGTTAGGAGTCCTAACGTAGCTTTAAGTTAGGAGTCTTGATGTAATAGTTAGGAGTGTCGATAAGAAATTTAAATTTAATGTTTTAAATTAAAATTTAGCAATAATGTTAAATAATTTTATAAACTAAATTAAGTGGCATCCAGTGAGATATGATATGTCAATTGCTTAAAATGTTGGCACGTGAGAAATTTAATTCATAAAAAAAATAAATAAAAAATAAATAAAAAAAAAAGTGATGGGATTTTCTTAATGGTCGTTGATTGCGAATCCTTAGAGTCACTTCGGACTATTTGTTCATATTAAGCATTAATTATTTATGACAGGTGAGTATATATTTTAAATTTGATTTATGTTAACAATAATAAAAGTAGAGTATATATTTTAAATTTGATTTATGTTAATAAAGGTAAAAGTTGACCTAAAAAGATTTAGACATGTTGTATAAAAATAATTTTAATTTATTAAGATTAAATAAAAAATATGGTATTTTGTAAGATAAAATGAGAAAAAAAAAGATTTATATAGTTGGCCCTACTTAATGGGACGAAGGCTTGTTATTATTGTTGGCTTTTAATTGCAAATGAAGTGGTGATTTAGTGCAAGTCACATCTTAACTTGATCCTAATGAAGTGATATTAATTTGGCTTGTTTATTTGAACAATAAAACTAGGGAGGATAGAATGGTTAGCCATTTTTATGTAAATTGTGCCTCATAAGCAACATAACAGTTCTCTAACAATACTACAAAATTGGTCTAAATTTCACATGCTAGAGCTTCAACTGCTTTTTATTTTAATTAATATTTAAAAATTATAAAATTATTATGTATGTATTGATACGTCATCAAAGAATTTTATCATTTAACATGAATAGCAAAGCGTGACACAAATCTTGAGATATTTATTAAATAAGAAACATTCAAACTCAACTTTAAAATCATTTAGAACTATAATTTCAACAAACTTACAGTCAAATTGATAGACTCCAGGAGACCGAACCAAGGACACCAAATTTGGCCCCAATGTGAGTCAGATTAAGCTTGGATCAAGCTATTAAACCACTTTTAAAAGCTTTGCGTGACTAATTAGAAGATCAAATGGATTTTAAATCTGACAAGCTTATAGATAAATCCAATGTCTCGACAAAACAAATTCAACAGTTCCAAGATCATTCAATTCAGGCAACGCTAAAGCACTCAAATAACCACAAAGTACCGTTAAATTTAGGGAAATCTGATGGTGTGATCTGGTTTCTTTCTTATTTGCAGTGAGGTCCCTCCCAAGCTATATAAATAGAGACCTGCCATCTTAATTAAATGGGAGGAAGAGCTAGACCTGGAGCTAGAGCCAGCCGAGAGATAAAGGAGTCGAATTATAGTGTGATTGTGGACCGAAGAGCTGACGAATGCTTTTCGCTTCCCACTTCGGCGGTCACTGACCACCATAGACCACTGCTTGTCGGTTGCCATAAACTACCGTCAACCTTCTCATGCTTTCAGTTCTCCGTGCATGTTAGAAACAAAGTGTCATCTTGTCGAATTCTCTTTTCTACGTAATTAGCCTTCTCTTCAAATTTATTATCATTAAAGTTCTACATTTTGTAGCATAGTGAACAAACTTTTGATATCACTCGAGACTTGTCATACCTTAGTCTTATTTTTTGTCTTCCATACCATCTTGTTGATTTTCCTCCTTGTCTAAAAATGATATTGTTATGTTTTCATTGTTAGAACTCTAACCTCATCCACATCCATGACCACGACCTCTTTTTTGTTGACTTCTATCATACTTGAGGCTCTTCTTTCTTTAGTTGAATTAAGTTGTGTTTTCGGGAGTTACTTCGTGATCACTTAGTTTTTCTTTTTCTTTTCCTTATAGGCTTATAAGGAACCAAAGAGTTGCTCGATTGTCATAGTCTTAAGGCCTTTGGTTATTCAATGATGGAAACATTATGATCGAACTTTGGATCTAAATATCAAAAGATCTTCTCCATAATCCTTACATATTCCAGCTTCTCCCAATTTCTCTTTAGTTGATTAGAAACAACTAAGGCTTCAAACTCGCTTCTTAATGTTTGTATGAAGGTACACCTTCTTGACTTGCTTCGCTCATTTATAAAAGTTCTAAAGCTTCTCTCATGCTTCTTTGATAAACCTTACATAGATAAGGTGAGCTTGTAGTATGAGGAGGGTTGTGCTGTTATAAAATTGATAGAGAAGAGAAGATTGGTGGATGGATGTGTGGAATAGAGTGATGGAAAATTAGTATGTGCGGACTGCATATTCAGACAACGGTATGAATGCGACTATGTTGATGGGGATCGCATGACAACCATCCAGACAGCTTCTTAAGATAGAGAAAAGTTGGTTGAAAAAGTAGAGTGTGGCTTCAGCTAGTTAGGAAAACGAGATAGCAACACTAGGTAGCGGAGGCTTATAATATGGGTTGAATTACGTGGTTTGGGTGCATTAGGGTTTTTTATTTGTGAAGAGGTTACGAGAACGTGTAAGGATCGGTTATTGACGTAGCGGTTTCTACACACACACAAGTAATTTTATTATTAAATTAATTATCTTGTATTTTTATCAAATGTTTAAAGTCTACATCACCCGAGTTAATTGATTATTATTATTATTATTATTATTATTATTATTATTATTATTATTATTATTATTATTATTATTATTATTATTATTATTATTATTATTATTATTATTATTATTATTATTATTATTATTATTATTATTTTATTATTATTTTAAATCCTTTTTCTTGCTTGAGGTAAGGCTACAATTTATCTAATTACTTCTTTGCTATAGTTATAGATGTTCTTCCTTGATTTCAGAACTCTCAATATTATAATGAACTCTCAATATTATAGAACTCTCAATATTATAATGTAAATGATGAAAAAACTAACATCGATGACTAAAATATTTGTCATTTTATATAAACTGATGATTTGTTGATTTTTGGGAGAGTAATCTTGACTATATAAATAATATGGCTTTAATAACCATCCATACATTTAATTTGGTTGTAGTTTATGTGATAATTGTTATAAATATTTTATTTGCTTTAATGAATAAGTTGACACACTTATGCAACAACAAATTTGTCAAGCTTATGATTTTTCAACTCGTCCCTCCCTTGAATCTATCTGGGTGTTACTATTAATTCTTGAAAGCTTAAAGCCTCTGATTTTCTTAAGATATTGTATATAATACAACATTTATTATCTGATTGGAAAAATAACTTTCTTTCTTTTAATAGAAGATTCTAATTGATTAAGACTACTATTTGGAGATGCATTTGTCATTTGTTTAGATTCATTATCATACCTAAAGGCTTGAGTAAGAAGATCTCTTTCATTTTAACAGCTTTTTTCAATATAATGGTGCTAAGAAGAAAATGCATACCATAGCTTAGAGCAATTCCACCAACCAAAAAGAGTGAGGCGGGTTGGATCTTCCCAATATTGGCATCATCAACAATATATGCAAATTTAAGATTGTTTGGATGCACTATAATTCTAATTCGTATATTTCTATTTGGTATTTCAATTTTTATGGGTCTCTTTTGTTCAAAATGAGATCTAGAATTTTTATATTTTGGAAATCACTGATGCAAGAGAGACTTAAAATGAGATAGCAACACTAGGAAGTTGGTTGAATCATGTGGTTTGGGTGCATGACCCTTATAATATTGGTGTCAATTTTAGCTATTTTTTACATTATGGATGTCTTGGAATGATCTATTTGGTGAACAAAATTCGTTTGAGCAAATTTATCTCGATGCTCTAAACAAAATGTTAGAATGTTTTTTTTTTTTTTTTTTTTTTTTTTGTTTTTGCAAATGGGCATTATTTTAGGTGAATGCGAGCATGTTTAAGACACTTAATATTTGATCGTGTGATGTCATAGATAATTTTGTTTTTCGTTACACATCTATAATATGAGGGTCAACAGAGAGTGCAAATGAGAGGATTATAGAGAAGAATTTGGAAGAATTTAGGCATAGAGCAAGTATATTTCGTCACAAGATATTTTGAGTGTCACCTTTCTCTCTTTTATTTATACTTTTACTTAAGAGTTGAATGTTTTTCACATGTGATTTACAAGCATAATGTGTAACCAAATTTAATCTTTAAAATTTTATGTGATAAGTTTTGATAAGTAACTCTTTTAAACTTATTTTCCTCTTAATTTAGCCAATTAATTATTAAGAACATTTATAGTTTAGATATTTTAGAAAAAAAATAGTGAAATAATTAGCCTAATGCACATAAGCTTGGTAGAGTATAAATATTACTATTAAAGGAGTGCCATCAATTAAGAAAATATAAATTACTTAGGGTTTTTGCATGTTTTAGGGTGATAGATTATAAAATAAAACCCCAACACTTATTAATATCTCATAAAAGGCCATGAAATACTATTATTCTTGATTGTCAATCAATATAAAAAAAAATAGATAAGTTGAAGATCGTAGCACATCAATAATTCAAAGTATGTTTAAACAAAAAAAACTAAAAAAAGTTGTTCTAATATTTTATAAATAATAAATTTTATTTGAAATTAAAATTTTTTAATAAAACTTAAAGCTTAAAATTTTTTTTTTGATCTAGTTAAGGAATTTACTTAGTTCTCTATAGGATTGATATCTCAGATTGTAAATTAGTATACTACTTAGTCAATATGTGCACATGTGTTAAAAGCGTGTGTCATTGCATAACAAATCACATATTACTCCTAGCATAATTTAATGGATATCATAAATGATATTTTGGAATTAAATTAAATATCTTTTAAGCATTAATGATCAATTGCGGCCTAGGTGGCCCACAACTCGTGTAGCTCCCGACTCCGGCATCTACGGTAGGCCCATCACATCCCACCATTCTAGCCTATGTGGTCAACTACGGCCTCGTGATCCACAACTCATGCTTCTCTCAACTCCAGCCTCTGCAGAATATAAATGTTATCACAATTCATCACTACAAACGACGTAACCAACTACGATCTATGTGGCTCACAGCTTGTGCAGCTTCATACTCTGACCCTTACGTCATACTAGAATTATCGCAGCTCACCACTATGGCATATATGACTAACTATAACATACATAGCTCACAGTTCCTGTAACTTCATGCTATGGTCTCTATGGTCAACCAACACATCAGAAACAACCATCTACGGCCTACACGGTCAACATGACATTCAACTATAGCCTAAAAAATAAGGTGACACTACTACCATCATCTATAACATTCACGACAAACTATTGTCTCTATATCAATCATCTACGACCATACATAGCTCACTGTTCCAGTAACTTTATACTACCGCCTCTATGACTGACCAACGCACCTGAAGGCAACCATTTATGGCCTACACGATCAACATGACATTCAACTATGGCCTAAACGACAAGGTAACACTACAACCACCATCTATAACATTCACATCATACTACTTCCTCTATATCAATCATCTATAACATTCACGGCAGACTACAGTCTACTATCATCGAAAGCTACATTTATTACAACTAGACTGTGACAATTATCAATGACTATTATTATACATTTAGAATGATCAACTTTGTAACTCTATCTTCTCTAATTCAGATTAAAAATGAACCTGTATGCTCACCATTCTTAGTGGATATAATATTGTAAATATAGATTAATATATTTACATTTACACCAACAACAACAACAACAAAGCCTTAATCCCACTATGTGGGGTCGACTACATTAATTCTTTTTTCTCCATTGCGTCCTGTTTAGTGTCTTATTTTCATTTAGTTCTAGTAAATTAAGATCATTTTTTATACAATAAGCCTACAATAAGCCCAAGTAAGCCCAAGTATTCCTAGGTCTATCTCTGCTTTTCTTAACACAAGTCGAATCTAAAACATCTACTCTCCTAATCGGATCATCAGATTGTTGACGTTTAATGGGACCAAACCATCTAAAATGACTTTCTCTAATTTTGTTCGTCACAGGAGCTACACCAACCCTATCACAGATACATTCATTTTACATTTTGTATCTAAGTGTAAAACCACCCATCCACCTAATCATTCTCATCTCAGCAACACTTAGCTTATTATTATGCTTCTCTTTTAAAGGCCAACATTCAGCGCCATAGAACATTGCAAGTCTCACCACCGTCTTATAATATTTTCCTTTCAGTTTAAGCGGTACTTTTCTATCACACAAAAGGCCCGAAGCATTCCTCCATTTAAACCAACCAACTTGAATTCTACTATTAACATCCCAATATATATCACCATCCCTTTGAACAATGGACCCAAGGTATCTAAATCGTTCATACCTTTTAATAATTTGATCACCGAAAGTCACACTTTTGTCACTAGAGCTATTACTACTAAAATTACATTACATGTATTCAGTTTTAGTTCTACTTAAACGAAGGCATTTAGACTTCAATGTAGACCTCTATAATTCAAGTTTTTCCTGGGCTTTTTCTCCCGTTTTATCCACGAGAAAAATATCATCAGCAAAAAGCATACACCAAGGTACATCCTCCTATAGATGTCCAGTAAGACCATCCATAACTAAAGAAAAACGATATGGGCTTAAAGCCGATCCCTGATGTAATCCAACAGAAATAGGAAAATATTTGGTCAATCTTCCTTCAGTTTGAACATAAGTACTAGTTCTAGTATACATATCTTTAATGACTTGAATATAAGTCATATCATCACCTTTCTTCTCAAGAACACTCCAAAGAATCTCTTGGAACCTTATCATAAGATTTTTCTAAATCAATAAAAATCAAATGATATTCTCCTTATTATCTCTGAACTTCTCCATCAAACCTCTTAAAAAATGTATAGCTTCCATAGTAGACCTGCCCGACATAAATCCAAATTGATTATGAGAAATCTTTGTAATGTATCTTAACCTATGTTCAATTACCCTGTCCCATAACTTTAAAGTATGACACATCAACTTAATTCCTCTATAATTTGCACATTCTTGTGCATCTCCTTTCTTCTTAAAAATGGGGACCAAAATACTCTTCCTCCACTCCTCAGACATCTTTTTAGTTTTTAAAATAATATTAAAAAGTTTAGTGAGCCAAGAAACTGTCAAATCTCATAAATATTTCCACACTTCAATTGGGATATCATCAGGTCCTACAGACTTTCCACCCTTGGTTTTCTTTAAAGCCTCCTCAACTTCTTTTTTACTAATGCGACGGTAAAAATGACACGTTTTATTATTATTCATAAGATCACTAAATTCGATCGTATTTTCAGAAACTTCATTAAAAAGTTTATCAAAATAACTCATCCACCTATGTTGAACATCTTTTTCTAAGAAAAGTAATTTTTGATTTTCATCTTTAATGCACTTTACTTGAGTTAAATCTTTACTTTTCTTTTCTCTTTGTTTGGCTAGTTTATACATATATTTTTCACCATTCTTAGTATGTAATCTATTATAAATATTATTAAAAGCAGAATTTTTAGCATCACAAATTGTACTTTTAAACACCCTGCGGGTCGTTTGATATTTTTCCCAGTTCTCTAAGCTTTTACATTTAAACCAATTTGTATAGCATAACTTCTTATATTTTATATTTTCTTGCACATTATTATTCCACCACCAACTATTTTTATTAATAAAAATTTTTTCTTTAGATTCTTCAAACACATTTTTTGCTACTTATTTAATTGTATTTTTTATTTTATCCCACATAACATTTGTTTTATCATAAACATCTCAAATTTTGAAATCTTGAAGTTTACTCATAAAAATTTTATTTGTCTTTTATGTTCCCACATCTAATTCTACGATGATAAGTCCTAATATTCTTTATTTTACAAATCTTCATCTTAAAATCTAGAATTAATAAATGATGTTGGGTACTTAAATTCTCACTTAGAATGACCCCTTACAATTAGAATGACCTTACAATTTTTACAATCTCGACGATCTCTTCTTTTCATAAGAAAATAATTAATTTGTGTTTTATTAGATCCACTCTTATAAGTAATAAGATGCTCAACTCTTTTCTTAAATAGTATTAGTAATAAAAAAGAATATGCTAAAGCAAAATTTAAAATAGCTCTACCTTCTTCATTAGTTACTCCTAAACCGTAGCCACCATAAATATTTCTGAAGTCTTCTACCACTCTACCGACATGTCCATTTAAATCTCCTCCAATAAAAATTCTTTCTTCAAAAGGTATCATTTGTATAAAGTCTTCTGAGTCATTCCAAAATTTTTCTTTGGAACCTGTATCTTAACCTACTTGAGGAGCATAAACACTTGTATTATTAAAAATCTTAATATCAATGATAATCTTAAGGGTTATAATTCTATCTCCAACTTTATTGATTTTTACAATATTATCTTTCAAACTCTTATCTATAATTACACTTACATCATTTCTAAGTACGACTCTTACCAGAATACTAAAGTTTAAAACCAAAATTATCAATCTCTTTAACCTTTTCTCTAACCCATTTAATTTCTTGAATACATATTACTTTTCCTATGATATATTTACATTTATCATTAAAAATTTAAAATCAAAATTTAGATATAAATATGTAAATACATTAAAAATTATATGATATGTATGTAAATGCCTCATCCTAAAATGGTTCAGTTAATCAACATGCCTTTAAAACTGTCAGGATTATAGAACTTCTGCATCAAAAGAACATCCAATATAACAACAGAATCTACAATAGCAAAAGGGTTGTCGTCCGTTGTCCAGATGTGCAAATGAATCCATACCACTTTGCAGACATGATCGAATCCACACCGTTGTCCGTACATCCGGAGATAATATTTTCTCCCTACAATAGTGCATTTACAGTTAAATTGCAGTGTGAATAAACCTGATGGTATTTTACTGCAAAATAGAAACTAGCACAGTATAATACAACAAAAGTACAAATGGCACCCCTTGTCTCCCCATCAACAAATATAAATCTACATTCCTCTATAAACTTCAAAACATATCCACACAAAAAAGGATTATCAATTACCTACAAAGCAATTTTCTGTTCTTATGATCGATAAGCTTCTAACTAAAATCAAACAAAAATTATCTGCACAACCCAAATACATGGCTAAGGTAACTCTGAAAAGAAGATCGGATCAAGAAATCTCAAGTCAGGGAAACCATAGTCCATTTGATCCAAGCTCCAGAACATTGTATCTGCTTCCTGTCCAGTGCTTGGACACTGAAAATCGCTTCCTGAACTTGGAATATGACTTCCATTAGCAAACCCAAGAATCTCATCAACGTGAAACATATCAAATGGCATCTCCTCTAAACAATCATGCTTTTCAATTGGCTCTTTTGCCAGCATAAATTCCTCTGTCTGATGATCTTCAGAGCAAGATGGCTGAGGCTTAATCTCCTTCACAGCTTCAGGTTTTAGATCATCTGCTTCTAATGTGGCATCCAATGTGGTGGTGGAATCAAAAGTTTCTGACTTAGATTTTTTGCAGTGAGAAAGATTGATGTGTTCATCCTGAATACACGTGCTGCATTCTTGTAGATTGCCATGACCGCCTGAATCGAACTGAGAGAGATTGACACGAGCATAAGATCCATACATAGCCCGTGCAGCTTCGTCGTAGGCCAGAGCAGCATCAAAGGCGGTGTCGTAGGTCCCTAACCACAAGCGACTGCCTCGTTTTGGTTGTCGGATTTCAGCAACCCACTTGCCCCAAGTTCGTTGCCTCACACCGCGATATTTACAGTTTGAATTCTCTGGCCCGCCTTTCCCTCGCATGCATCCTTTCTTTGAGCCCTTCGCAGGTACTTTCCTAGTACATTCGGTGTCCAAAGAGTGTGATTCACTGTTCTGATATTTCCATTTGGCAAGTATTTCAGCTACACAATTTGTTCCGCTGACCCTTTTTCGGATTCCCTTCTTCCTGAAAGAACAATAGTAAAACAGAAGGGGGTAGAAAGAATTAAGTAAATCAAATGGCCGGAAAAAAAAAATTATGAACAATCTGTGAAGTTCAAACAAAGAAAAAAAATACTTTGTGTTATGACTTCCAAAGGTATCACTAAAAGCTTTCAAAACCATGGCAATTAAACATAGAATGTTAGCGACACCGCCGAAGCTGGGGGAAAGCGGGCCGCGTGATCAACCCCGTAGCCCAGCGTTTGCCCTGTTATTGCCCCGTAAAATTTTTTTTCTGCCCTTCGCGAGTCCCCTGCGCCTCCTTTCAGCAGTACTCTTCTCCTATCATCTACAAGGCGAGGAGTATGGCGGTGATCGACGACAACGCTGAGCAAGGGTGTGCGATCGTCGGCAGCAGATGCTTCGCCACGCGCCACCTTGTACAGATGTTGCTCCGATCGCAGGAGTGGCACGTACAAATCATCGATCTGGGACCCTCCATCAATCTCGAACCTCACGAGGAGACACGGGTTGTCGGCGAAGCCCTCAAGTCCGGAAGAGCTGCTTAAAAATCCACCGATCTACGATGGAAGCACTAAGAAGGTGCCTGTCTTCTTTGAATTGCCTTGTATTTATTTCGGCAGTCGCATTTTCATCGAGGGTTACGATTTGAATCTTTGGAGGTGGTTGGCTGCAAGTTTTCGTTTCGTTATTGATTGCACATCTTTGAGCCATATTGCATAAGTAATGCTATGTATTGCTATTAGTTATGTGAGGGGGGATTGAAGGTGAAAAAAATCATATCGTAAGCCCCGTCATGGCTGATTAGATTTCAATGTAGGTTCTCAGAGTAATTAGTTTATGAATGAAAAAAATGAAGTGTTGATGAGTTTAAGGATACTGGATTTTGAACAGTTTTATCAAACAGGGGCAGTATGATTTTTTTTCCATAAACAACTACCCGACAATTGGTTTCACACAGCTGCACCAAACAGACAGTCAGCTTCCCCGCAGCTGCAGCTGAAAAGCAGAAAAGCTGCAGCTGTGCCAAACAGAGCCTCTCTTCGCCTATTCGGTAACTCGTCATATGTGGAGCAACGGGACAACATGCACAGACTCAATAATTTGACCTCATCAACTTGACAGAGCAAAAAAAAATTATTCATACAAAGAATGACCTTTCAACAAGCAACATATTAGGCTACAAATATATAATTTTAATACACGTAACTCTCTTTTTTATGAAGCCCATCATAGAGTACACCCTAAAGACAACCCAAACCTATAAATTAGGGAGGAAATTCTCAGGGTGAGGGAGGCGTGCTATCTTTGTATCCATTTCTCTTATAATTACGGGAAGTGCTTCTCTAGTTCTCTTTTTTCCTCCATTCTCTCTATCTCTCTCTCTCTCCTCAATTGATCTTGTCTAAGTGGTGTGAATTCACGGTCAACTCAGGATTCAACAAATTTAAACATCAGCATATTGCTATTTTATAATGTATTTATAAGATTATTTGACCACGCAAATAGAAAAATAACACGAGTAACCAAATATTCACTCAGTCGAAAAGGGCAGTCATGTTTGCTTAAGAAATAATAGATTAGTGAATAATTGATTATGCTAGGGACAAACAAAAATTCAGAGCAGGCTTGGAGAAGTGATTAGGTTTGCCTCCATTATGAGCTAGAGGTCGCAGGTTCAAGCCATGGAAGTATTCTTTTTGCAAAGATTACGCCTCCCAAAATCTCACATTAGCAAGATCTTCATGGATTGGATGAGCCCTACTTCACTGCTTGCCACTGTTTTGAAAGCCATTCTACAATTCAAAAAATAGGCAGCTTTCTTGGAGCCAGACATCGAGCAAAAAAAAAAAACTCAATGCCCAGAACAATTTACAGAAGAAGTTTCTGCAAGTAAAAATGTTAGTTCTCATTCTCTAAACAATTATCTGAAGTAAAAATGTTTAATGAACAGACTTACATAAACATTCTAATTTTTAATAAAATTTTGCCAAAAGGATCATCTCAATATCCATACCTAGCAGCATAATGAAGCCAGTTCAACCACAATGCCTTCCCCGCTTTTCCCAAGTCTAGTCCATTAGAAATCATCAAATCACCACAAAGATGCGACAAAATCAGAGAAGTGATAATCAAATCAAAAAGCAAATACTTCAGAATAAATCATTGCAAATTTGAACACGGCTGGAGCTGTTATAGAAAGATACCACAAATAACAACAATTAAGGCTTTCAAAATTTTTGTAATCTTCTAGCACAAGTAGCATAAAAATAGAGTTTTCATAACTTTAGTAACGTATGCCTTCAAAACAAGAAACTTATTCAATCTACATGAATCAATAGCTATAATTAACCTTCAAATTCGAAGGGTATGTTGAACTAAAGGGGGCTCAAATTTGGGTTGATCCAAATGCGTTAAGTGTTATTATTTGGAGCTTGATTGTGCTAATCATTTGTTCACAAAGATCCCTCAATTTTGCTAATCAAGCTTGATAGTGAGTTTATTAAGAGAGTACAAGGGAGCTGTCCCCATGTATTGGGTTTGGAGGTGCTACTCACGATTTTTTTTTTCAATATATAGCGCCTTGCTGATGAAGAGCTTTTTTTTTTCAATAAAATGGAGCCCTCAATTTCGCTGATCTTTCTATAACAGCTTCATAATTTTAAAGATGCTTGTGGAGTGGAGGAAGAGTATTTTGGTCCCATTTTTAAGAATAAAAGGGATGCACAAGAGTGTGCAAATTGTAGAGGAATTAAGTTGATGTGTCATACTTTAAAATTATAGGAGAGGGTAATTGAACATAGGTTAAGACGTAATAAAAATATTTCTCATAATCAATTTGGATTTATGTCGGGTAGATCTACTATGGAAGCTATACATTTCTTGAGAAGTTTGATGGAGAAGTTCAGAGATAATAAGGAAAATCTACATTTGATTTTTATTGATTTAGAAAAAGCTTACGGTAAGGTCCCAAGAGATATCCTTTGGAGAGTTCTTGAGAGGAAAGGTGTTGATAGGACTTATATTTAAGTCATTAAAGATATGTATACTAGAGTTGTTACTTGTGTTCAAACTGAAGGAGGATTGATCAAATATTTTCCTATTTCTATTGGATTACATCAGGGATCGGCTTTAAGCCCGTATATTTTTACTTCAGTTATGGATGGTCTTACTGGACATTTATAGGAGGATGTACCTTGGCGCATGTTTTTTGTTGATGATATCCTTCTTATGGATAAGATGAGAGAAAAAAACCTAAGAAAAACTTGAATTATGGAGGTCTACATTGGATTCTAAAGGCCTTCATTTGAGTAGAACTAAAACTAAAGACATAGTAAGTAATTTTAGTAGTAGTAGCTCTAGTGACAAAAGTGTAACTTTGGGTGATCAAATTATTAAAATGTGTGAACGATTTAGATATCTCGGGTCTGTTGTTCAAAGCAATGGTGATATAGATATGGGGATGTTAGTAGTAGAATATAATTAATTAGTTGAAGTGGAGGAATGCTTCGGGCCTTTTGTGTGATAGAAAAGTACCGCTTAGACTGAAAGGAAAATTTTATAAGACGGTGGTGAGACCTACAGTGCTTTATGGCGCTGAATGTTGGCCTTTAAAAGAGAAGCATAATAATAAGTTAAGTGTTGTCAGGATGAGAATGAGTAGGTGGATGAGTGGCATTGCACTTAGAGGCAAAATGCGAAATAAATATATCCATGATAGGGTTGGTGTAGCTCCTGTGACGGTGTAGCTCCTGTGACGGACAATGACGGACAATATTAGAGAAAGTCATCTTAGATGGTTCGGTCACATTAAGCGTCGACCATCTGATGATCCGATTAGGAGATTGGACGTTTTAGATTTGACTTAAGTTAATAAAGGCAGCGGAAGACTTGTGCTTATTGTATAAAAAATGACCTTAATTTATTAGAACTAAATGAAAATATGACACTTAAGAGGAAGCAATGGAGAAAAAGGATTCATGTAACCGACCCCACGTAGTGGGATTAAGGCTTTGTTGTTGTCGTTGTCGTTGTTGTTGATAGCGCCATGTTGCAATACTTGCAGCACCCTAACTTTCAATCTAGGTATAGAAGTAGAGAACACAACACTACAGTGTCCAGATGCAGCACCGTGTCACCTCGATGCCGGTAACCGACTTTGGGTAATTTTTAACTTAATGTTATGATTTTGATGATAAGAAGGGAATGACATTCACTTTTATCTTGTGTAGAAGGGAGGAAAAGATGTTATGGAGTTTTCAAAGAGTGGAGAGAATAGTAACGTAATTATACAACTCTCCTCATTTTTCACATAGTGAATTTCAAAGTGTGGTGTGATTCCGTGATTTTTTCTTTTCTCGGATTTTTTTTTCACTATTAAACATGGTATTTTCTATCTTTTTTATATTTTCTATTTTGTGTGCTTTTTTTCAAAGTTTTTCTTAGGACCTCTCGAATCAGTTTTCAGCAATTTACATCTTCCAAAATAAAGCCTATGAGAGAGGAGCTAACACATGGTATTTTTATATCAAAAATATATCTCAACCATCCCATCTGAAACTAAGCTCAATACTGTCTCTCACAAATGCCTTAACAGTTAAAATACAAGATAGGGCTTCAAACAAAGAAAAATGGTGCAAAAAATCAATTCTTTCAAGGATATGCTGACAAAACTCTAAGCTTGCATCAGAAAGGCTTCTCTCCAAAAAATTGATAAAAACTACGCAGCTTTATCCCATCTTCCTTCAATCAAACTTTCTACAGTACTTGGTAAGAAAGCCTAACCAAGTCCTAGTATAACAAGCAAGAACATCAGATATTGAAATATTAGCTCATCCTACAATAAGAAAACGGACGCAATAATTTCAGTTTCAACTAATGGAAACAAACTGATGGGTGTTATATTCTTAATCCCCAAAGTCATCACAACCAAACCTCATAGAACACCGAAATCAGTAACCCATGATTAGCATACAGACGGCGCCCTAATGAAACAATGATCAAACCCTAGATATTAAGCAACATACCGAAGAATTTAAAGCACATACCTCAAAATCAAAAATTTCCCAAAAATAAATGCAAAAGATGAAAGATGAAATTTTGCTAAGAAAAATACGCACCTTTCGTCTTCCCCCATCTGGCTTGGCTGTTTTGTTGGTAGCATCGTTCTGCTTCTTCTCTGATTTGTCTGGGTGGCAGTAGTTTCTTAGGGACGAAGCAGAACTAGAAACTAGTATGAGCTTTTATAGGCTGCTTAGAAGCTACAGGTGCTGCTCCACGGGAATATTTGCCGAATGCACGAATCTCCAGGAGTAGGAAGGGCGGATCGTATTCGAGGCCGCCTCTTTACGCGAAGCTTCGAAGTAGCCCCTGCTCACCTTTCGAGGAAGGCTCGAAATGATAGTCCTAAATTACAAATGATAAAGATGACTGATATTCCAATGTCTAGTATTTTAATTGGCCTATATGTATGTATTTATCTATCCAAAATATCTAGGAGACATTTTTAAGCTGTCCCAAATGGGAGAAATATTTGCGTACGTCAGTAAGTTATAGGGAGAATATTAGAGAGTTATATCTGCGTTATACCCCCTGTAACTTCTCTGTAACTTCTGTAACTTACAATATATGAAAACAAACCATGAAACTTACTCATTACAGGTAGATTACATGTACGTTATAGGAAGTTTACAGGGGGTATAACGCGAATATAACCCCCAATACCCTCCCCTGTAACCTACTAACGTACGCAGCTCTACGTACGTTAAACGTACGCAAATATTTCTCCCCAAACGGGCCCTAAATTACAATCCAAAATCTTATTTCCTAAACTTTATACCACTCTGTCTCCCTTCCATCTTTTACACCCATCTGCCGTTTTGAGCTCGTCTTTCGTCCCGAGCTCGCCACCTCCTTCATTTCTTTGGGAGAGCACCCATGCCCTTCTAAGGTCTTCTTCTCTCTCCCATTGTTCAAACCATAAGGAATCTTCTCTTTTATCCGATCATTCAAGCGCAAGGGTTTTCTTTTTTTTTTTTATTCTTTGAACAAATTACAAGAAAGTTCAATTTGGTAAGCCGACATTACTATTTCTTCATGATTTCTGTGATCACGCCAAAATATATAAATCTGGTTTAGGGAGAGTTTATGAAAGGCTTTCCATAAATTTCAGGCTCCGAATCACGGAAAAAATTTGCGTGCGATAGACGTACGCAGCGCTGCGTACGATATTTGAGATATACCGAGGGTACAAGAGGGTTATATCTGTGGTATAAGCCCTTGTAACTTCCCTGTAACCTTCTGTAACTTACTTGTAACCTACTAATAAATTTTTAATATTTGATAACATAAGCGCGAAACTTATTTTATGTTACAGGTAAGTTACAGAAGGTTACAGGGAGGTTACAAGGGGTTAAACCGCAGATATAACCCCCTTGTACCATCGCTATAACCTCAATATCGTATAACCTCAATATCGTACGCACAGCGTTGCGTACGTCTATCGCACGCAAATTTTTTCCATCACGGATTTTGGAAAAAAAAAAAAAAGGCATATTTTACGAACGCAAGATCACGAGAAGAAACCTGGAATGAGAAGGAGCTATGAATTTTTAGTCAGAAAGGCATATTTATGAGTGCAAGATCATGAGGAGGAAATAATTTATCACAAATTTATGAGGAATGCATTTTTTATATCATAAGTTGCTACAATCTCAAATTTATAGCCAAAATTTATACATTACAGATAGCTGTAAGTGTTGAAAAGAATTTATTTCAAAACTAAGACCGAAAGACTATACTTCATTAACTTTCCTTCAAGCTCGAAAACTAGAAATAATTGTTTGCTACTTTGCTCTGTTATCTTACAAAAATGAATTCAAGCTTTTTTAGTCATCTTATTTCTTTGACATTTTGCGTGGTTTGTATTTGAGCAATTCGGAAAATTTTCTATGCCTCTGCAAATGGAAATGGCATCCCTTGATATTTGGAGGTGAACTAAAAGCCAATGAGCCCATTTTCGAGAGATGAACAACTAATTCAGCAGCTAAATATGCTAAATACTTCAATTAGGGAATATATTTTTTTTCAATATAGTAAACAATGATGTTTTAATTGTTATTACTATCATGTGAAGTTATGTTAGTCCTCTAGTAATATACTTTGGCTATTTTAGGGAAGCAGTCTCAGCTAAATGTATTTTTAAATATTTCTTTTAATCATACTTATGGAATTTAATTTAAGGAGCATGTTTGTGTTGCGCTGTTTGACCTGTTCTTTTTCCGACTTATTTTTCATGGGAAGCATGTTTGTTTATTACTGGTCGCTCGCCATTGCCGTGACATAGCCCGCCAATAACTTCTCATATTTTTTTGAAATATTTTATTTTTAATCTACTTAAAACCAATTGAAGAATATAAAGTCTTATGTTTATTTTAGAGTCAACAAAAAAAACTCTAAAACATTTCAAATACAATACATTACTTCATTGTTACATTTCATGTTACACTGCATTACTTTTTTAGCAAATCAAACAGCAGCTATATAAAGACTAATTTTATAAAAAATAACAGATAGATTTACTTACATGCCATTCAATTTTTATCTATTTACATAGTTAATACCTAAACTTCAATTTTTTACCTATATCCATCACACGTGTACTCGAAAACCTGTATTTCAATTTTAAAAGTTAAAATAGTGGTATTTTAGATGTGATATTAATGATTAGAGGCATAAATATACAAAGTAAAATTTTGGTGTTAGATATGTAAATACATTACAATTGGATGCTATGCTATGTATGTAGATGTCCCAAAATAAAAATACAAGTTGCCTAATAAAAATTAACAAGCATAATTTCTAATAATTATTATAACTAGCTTAAAAGTTTAAACAAATGCAAGAAAAAAAATACCCTTTATTGTAATAAATAATAATATTGATATATATATATATATATAAATGAACTGCCAGACATTGCTTTACACTAATTTATATGCATCAACGAATACTTTCTGGTCATTGACTTACTCCCAATCATTAATTATTTCTCCCACTGACACTGTTTACCTGAAATGGTTGTCATGGTAAAAACAGAGTAAGTAATCATGAATTTGGTCTTCCACCATAATAGTTCATAATTAGAAGCCTTGGATTATCCTGAGGTGAAGAAATATTCTCTTCCAACAAGAAATTAACATTGTTGAAGGATTTCATTCTCCTGTTGCTTGATTGAGTTTGGTATTCTCTTCAGACCAAATCAATTTCCAAGGGCCTGATTTGCTTCCTAGTCTACATACAGAATGAATGCTGTCAGTAAACAGGGATGCGATGAAGGGAGGTTTACATATATACCACTAAGTTCCTATGTATATACATATATAACATCTATACTTCAATTTTTAACATATATGCCACCTTTACCTATACATGAAAAGATGTATTCCACTTTTTAAAAGTTTAGATAGTGGTATTTTTGAAGTGGTAAAAAAGATTTTGATGGTACAAATGTATAATGTAAAATTAGATGTTAGATATGTAAATATATAAGAGTTGGGTGGTATGTACGTAAATGCAACTAAAATTAAAGTACCTCCAGAATCCAGCAGCAGTTCTCAGAAACATGAACAGAAACAACCCAGTCCAAACTCCAAAAAGGCCAGAAGTGGGAGAAACGATAAGCAGGAAAACAGAAGAAAACAATCCCACAAGCACCTGCAAGGAAGATGACATCTCTGCTTATTGTTTGAGCTTGCAAGAATTAGCGAATCCAAGTGAATTAGAAATCATACCATTGAATATGCTGCGTATTCAAAGTCCGAGACACCATAATAGAGCCCGTCAAACACGAAAGCAAGGCCATTTATTGGCTGCGATAAAGTTACAAACTGCAGAGAGAATTGATAGTTAGAATCTGACATTTCCAGCAATTCAGTTTATTTTGGATTTCAAAACCAAGACGCTTTTGAGACAATACGGAAGATTTAAATTTCAACTATCTTAGTAAACAAACAAATCCTGTTAACAAAGTAATGGGAAAAGATTCAAATCATGTTTCAGAATAATGCGTTCGAATATCAATGTTACCCAAATTCCGGAGTGAGCGATATTCAGGACGGCTGGATCATTGGTGAATACACTAGAAAACGCCTCAAACGAAAAGAATAAGAAAAGAGCTAACATGACCCCTGATATAGCTCCAATCTGGGAAATTAAATAAAATTTATAAAAGATGATTAGTCGATTCATGTGAAGAAAATTCAAGTGAAACTTTGATTGAAATGCTAACCTGTAAAGATCTATAAATTACAATACGAGCCTGTTTATAATTGGCCTTGGTGTATTCACTTGCGAGCAGAGCCTGTGAAAGATGCACACAATTGAAAGCAGTATCAAACACTACAATAATCATTTAAAAATTTAGATAACTCTTGCATCATAGCATTTATTAAATGTAAAATTATAACGTTGGATAGAACAGAAACCTGTCCAGCAAGAGCCAAAGCATCATTCAGGAGGGATATTGCCAAAGTAACTTGCAAGCATATTTGATGACCGGCCATGGGGATCGGGCCTTCTTTTGCAGCCATTGACGTCGCCAATGTCATGGTCATTAGAACAGCAACTGTTCTTGCAATCAAGAGAATACCTGAAAAACATTTTCAGAAAACATGGATAACTATCAAATGATTGAAGTCTGCATAGCTATATCCAAGGAAAAGATAAAAAATTTAAAGAGAAATTTACATACCTAGCACACAATTCTTATGTATTTACATATCTCAAACCTAAACTTCCATATTAATATTCGTAGCACTTTGGTGCTTTAAACCTATGCATAAAAAGGTGTATTTAAGAAGTAGTAATAGTGCTATTTTGGATGTGATATTAAAAATTTGAATGATAAGTGTGTAAATATACAGGTTTAGGCGTGAAATATGTAAATAGATTAGAACTGTGTGCTAAGTATGTAAAATCCCCTATTTTAAATTACATCTTTTCTTCTAATGCTTGGAAACATAAAATTAACCAGCAAAGAGGTTAGCCTACTGCGGGAACATGAAAACACAATTGAAAGAAACTCCTGAGCAATTTCATCATAAATGAGTCTTTTATCATAGTTGAGAGCTACTGCAATAAGCTTGACTAAAAAATAATAAACAGTAAAATATGATCTATGTACAAATACATCGTTCCCAACTAGAACAAAAATGAAGAAAATGTTCATTCAAGTAAAAATTATCACAAACAAATTGTGAAACATTTTACCACCACTTGGCTACTTTATCTACTTGACACGGTAATTTGTTGTCTCTAGAACATGTCACATATTGGTTGCATAAAATTGAAGTTAGAATCTAGTGATTATTTAAAATTATAGTGGGCAAACCTTGTACCAACCATATCGATTGCCCCAAACATGAAGAATCTATAAATATATGTTTGGGGCATTTAAATACATACCACCCAATTCCTTTGTATTTACACATATAACACCTAAGCTTTACTTTTTACATTTATACCACACAAATCTTTCATACCACAAACTAAATACCACTATTTTAACTTTTAAAAACTGAATTACACCTGTTCATGGAAAGGTAAGGCGAAATATATGTAAAAATTTAAGTCCATTAAGTTTGAGGCATATAGATTATTATCTCTAAATGGATAAAAATGGCTTCGAAATTTCAATCTTGCATGCACAACTTAGATGTGTGATTCCTTCGAACGTGATATAAATGCAACTAATGTTGAAGAAAGTCATATCGATGTACCGGAATGAGGGCTAGATTTCTTACTTCTAAAAATTATTTCTTTAATCTAACTTATTCAGCCTAACTCATTCTTGATTTGCTAACATTTGTGCTCTTGTTCAAATTTAACATAACAAAGAGTCTAATTATGTTAAATAAATTACAATCGTTCATTTATTTTGGGTAGTTTGAATTCTCATTTTTTTAATACGCTCAATTGTTACATTATTGTTTGAGTTCTAATTTCAATATTTATTACTTGCATTTCAAACAAGTTGTTTATTTATTTAGTGATTTGTGATCTACAAATAATAAGTTCTGTGCATGATTTACATATATTGCATCCTTCTAGTTGCTTTAAAAAATCACAATCCTAAACCTTTGAATACCAAATTGATATAAGATCAAATGTAAAAAATAATAATTGGGTAATTACAAATTAATAAATGATGGGATTTAAATAGGAAAAGGTAAGTTTAGTTTTAGTTAAACAAATTGTAACTAACTTGAAGTTCAAAATTATATTCCTATATTCAATGAGAGGTATGAAGAAAATTTTCAAGATGGATTGATAATTTGAAAAACTTCTATGAGCATATTATTTTTAATTCTAAAATGCTCAAAGTTGCAAAAACAAAATGAGTGGATTATATTCAATTAATTTAGTGAAGTGGTTTAAGAAAAATGAAATCAACATGGGCTGACATTAAATATGAGCTTAAACAAAAATATGTACCACTTGATAAATAACATAGGCTAAATTACATAATCCATTTTAGTTGTAAACAACCTATTTTAATATGCTTGAATATTATAAATAACTTACACATCTTATATCCAAATGATTTGACTTTAATTACCATTAACTTCATTAAAAAAGTTAAGTGAGAGTTTAACAATTAGCTAAAATTAGCTAATGCTAAATTCACATGCTAAATTCACAAAAAAAAAAAAATAACATATGAGACTTATCTAAATCTTTTTATATTGGGGCAAGCTACAATCAGCCAACAAAAGCTGTAGCACCTATGGCAATTCTTAAGGAAACCTGAAAATATTTCATCCAAAGGCTATTAAAAAAGACCAATGCAAAAATTATGTATTTTTGACTTTGATTCTATTAAAGAATTTGTTGTATATAATTTCTGAGAGTATTAATTAGATAGATAATACAATTTATAATTAGATTCTCCATCTAAAGCTGATGTTGGATATAGATGTACATTCTCAATGGACCATATTTAAGAGCTCAAATATATATTTGATCACGAGTAAAAAATTGAATATAAAATTTAAATTAAACATAAGATCACAATAGTATCTAAACTTCCCATGAGAATTGAGTTATTATTGAATGTAAAGAAACCAACATATCTAACAAAAAGAATGAATCAAATAAGCAATTTGAAGCTTTAAGTTCTGAGTATTATTGATTGATATTGCTCTTATAATGGATGATCAAATTGACATTTACTTTGTTTTTGGGATTGTGGTCTAGTTAAATAAATTTTTAAAATGAAACTCAAGACAAGTTCCAAGTGGAGTTGATATTTCAAGACATTTGTAAATAGTAAGTTCCTTAAAAGAAACTTAAAAATATAGAAGTCTATCCATCAAATCATCCCAAAATAGCATAATTCATCAATTCTAAATTTTAGACTATTTTAAGGGAATGTCCATTTATATAGGCATATACTATAATTAATTGTGTGGTTTGTTCACTTGGTAACATTTCATTAGGATTTCAATTTCTAAGACTTATAAATATGTCCTTATTAGATCCCTTAGGATGCATATTAGCATATTGGTATTTTATTACTTGCCTCACATCATTTGCATAACTTTCATGATCTACATGAATTATATGAAAGTAGTAGTTAAGAAAATAGCTACTAATTAGCATAGGTTTATAAGCTTTCTATTGATGTGAACATGCGACTCGAGGAGTTTATTTGATTATAAAATTATACTGAATTTTAGAAAGGCTTCCATTAAAAATCCTTAAAAATTTAAATCCAAGAAAGGTGAAGCCATGTAAAATATTGCAACACTTTGAGCCTTTAAATTGTTTGCTAGTGTTGCTAAATTGACTACTAATTGCTCCACTTCTTCTATATATATTCATTTGATAAATACGGGTCAAATTATTTAGTGGTTTGTGATCTGTGAATCCTATATTCCTCGTGTGATTTACGTATAATGCATCATTCTAACTGTAATAGGAAATCTTTGACTAAATTGTCCAACACTAACTAGGCAGAACAGTGTTTGCTGATGACAAACAATTAAAAGAAACTACAATTAAGCTTTTAATATTAAAAAGATTGATTATTTATGTAAATATCTTAACGAAATGAGAGCAAAGAGAAAATTCTCTTAACCTCCATTTTTAATTTTGCAATATAAGACCTGTGTTCCCACACCTTTCTTTAAGAATTAGACCTAGTTTAGATCCTATTATTGTATAAAATAATGTCAATAGCTCATTTAAATTTAAAGAATCTTGGAAAGAAAAAACAAGAAGCCAGCATTTTCCCCAAATTTTCTCCTAAATGTGGCACTTATTCCATAAATTCAAATCCAACCACAAGTATGCTAATCACCACAGCTAGTCTGGTTAAAAGCTTCTGAGTCAAGCAGCTTAATCACCATCATAACTATTTTTGCCTGAAAAAACTCTCAAGAGTAATGTCTTCAATTTGGCAGACTTCAACATTAATAAACTAGCTGTTTAACCATCTTATTGTATGCACAGGTAAGCTATTCTTGCTCATTGATACATTTTGGATCATCTTTGTTTTGATAACAATGCAATTTTTCAAACTAATGCAAAAAAAACATAATACAATTAGATTGATCACCGACCAGAGGTGAGATAGCGAGCAACACCAACACCCACGTTAGGAGGAATAAGAATTACTTTCTCATTTAGCTTCCAAAGAAGGATAAATGCGATGACATACCTGTTAAAATGAGTATGAATTTAATATAAAAAAAGCTTGGTTAGAAATGTAAAACTACAAAATAAAATTTTAAACGTCAAGTCAACAATACTGTTTTCAAAAGCATCTCATGAGCAAGATATACTCTGAAACTACAGTGGCTATGGCAGCACCCCCAACGCCTAGACCAAGATAAAAAAGTAACACAACGTCCAAAGCTACATTCAGTAAGTTTCCAATAGCTGCATCATCAGACCAAAAGTTAAATAAGCATTTTAAACAAACATCATAAGTATGTATTGTTAGAGGAAAAAGATGTAAATGATAAAAAAATAAATCAGGATTAATCTTCCCTCTACTTGTTGCATAAAATATAATTTTACTTGGATTAAATGGTTAACTTGCAAGGATCATTGCTAAATATATGATGAGATTTTACCATTTGCAGTTAGTTTTCCAAATAATAATCATACAAGTTAATAACTTTTGTAGATCTTTTGATCAAAACAATGGCTAACAGCAATTAAACACAAGCAGGAAGAACAACAACCATAAAGTTAAGAAAGAATAACTGAGTTTTATTGCCGAAAGAAAAATTGAGAGATGTAACAACATCAAGATAACAGCTGAAAAGAAGGATAGTAACAGTTAACAACATCAAGATAACTAACAGCTGGCAGGAAAAGAAAACAATGGTGTTGATATAACCACCAGAATTTAAACTACCAAGATATGCTGGTTACTATATCTGTAACTAAAATCTTATACTGTCTATAAATACATACAACGTACTCTTCATTGAGATATATGAATTACTGCATGTACTGTATCTCCTACCTGTCTTCTCTCTTTTCCTTATTGTCTTTATGGTATCAGAGAAGGTGCCTATTTAAATTCAGGCAACCTTGCGATCTACTGGCAAGCATGTCCATTCTTCTTCCTGCTATCCCTTCAATTCTCTTCCCACAACTACCTTCTTCTCACTGCTACTTCCAGGTAACCGATCTGTGCAACTTTTGTATAAACTGATCATCTACTTCTCCCATGGCTGATTTCAGAACTCTAAAACACAGATATATACATCCCTTGAACTCATTCAAACCATCGATATCCCTCCATTACTCAAATTTCTCATGAATAATATAAAAAATCTGACCCAAACTCAGTTATAAGGCTTTAATTACCCATTTTGGAAAGCCCAAAGCACGAAAGTCTTCACCGCAAATACATTTATGAGAGTCTTGGATGGCAATACTCCTTGTCCTCCCAAATTCACATTCAACACAACTGCTTCTCCAACTCCACACACAATATACATCTTGGCTTATCATTTATCAGAATTTGGTCGCGGCCCTATATTCTTTCTCCATCAATTCAACCATATGCTCTTAATCTCACAACCATGGCAGACATCTCATTAACCTTACCGAACGGATGACAACCCACTAATAGGTTGTCTCATACAACTCAAAATGAGTTACATAATCTATGCATGAAATCCCAAACCATGACTCAATACTTGCCTACCATCAAATCCCTTGTTGATAATATTTCAATAGCTAGAGCAAAACTTGATCAATAGGATATTTTCCTCTACACATTAAATATATGTCACGACCCGACCAAGAGCTTAGAATTAACCAAGGTGGGACCAGATGGTTGGATGATAGAAATTAAATATTTTCTATATTCATTTTCTATAACTAATATTTAACAAATGAAATAGACACAAAAAAATTTAAACAATACTGTTAGAATATACCTCAATTCTGATTATTCGCGTTTTCTATAAACATTTTCTCTTTTATTGCTCATTTTTTTAATCGATTAATTAAACCTGAAAAGTTAGTTTAAAATAATAGTAGGCTAAACAAAACTAGTGAATACTCTTACTCATAAACTATAATAACACAATGAAAAAGAAACAATATGCATGCCGATTAAATTTTAAGTAAATTAATCTAAAATTATTTGAAGGTTTGTGCTATCTAGTAAGATCTTTCAATATAATTATAAACATGAACTATATCATACTGTATCGTTTACAATATTTTTTAAAATTTGTATACAATCATTAGAGGAGCATGGCCTAAACATGTACAATTTAAGGTATTTCAATATCAATATCTATTCTATTTACGTGCACGAGTACCTTAGCGTTCCCCCTCTATTACCATACAGAAGTGACTCTATCATAGTCAATCATACACATGCTATTAATCAACATAGTAAATCTAATTCTTATTTTCTATTCATATCATTCAATAACCTGAATTATGCATTTAAATGACGCACAAATATAAATGACATACACTCAATATGGTCAAATGAACTTAAAGAGCCAGTAAAATCTAAGTCATAGAATAAATCGAATTTAGAAGAAATCAAATATTATTATAATTTAAAAGTATAAGTACTCACTTGTTCAACTTGTTTGTCACACTGATTCCCTAACTTTTGGCCTTCTATAATCAAATGTTCTTCAACCAAAATTGATTTTAACATTAACATTTTTATTCAACATTAATTTTAAATTAAAAAAAATTAAACGTTAATTAAAACATACATCATCTTTCAAAATGATTTGATCCTCGATCTTGCAACTGTATCTCCATAATTATGTCTTGATTTGAGATACACCTACTATTAATACTTAAAGGATAAATTTGAATATTCATATTAGATTCATTAATTAAATTAGTACAACCTTAAATCACAAAATTGAGTTTCACTAGACATTTACTCTCCACTTCATGCTCGTGACTCTTCCTTTTTCCGCATAATGGAAGTTTGTGTCACCTTACACCCTCCAATTTGGGGCTTTATAACTTCTATCATATTTCAAGTAACTTCTATTAACACATTATTTAAATAAATATATACTCATACATACACACACAATTATTCATATAACAATATATTAACTTATTAAATTATTAAACATATTTTTTTATGTTTTGGCCTTTGCCCTAGCTCCACACACGACCCTTGTCTCCTGCTTCGGTCGATGACCTTCCAGCCGCTCCTCTTCTTCCTCAACAGATGAAGGCGGCGTGACATCTTTCTCCTCCTTCGCAGGGTACCACCTTATGAAGTCGCAGCTTCCTCCTCTACTTACCACAAGCAACACAAAATAGTATCGACTTCGTGGTGTTGGATGAAAGACTCCTCGACGAGGCCGCCAATTAGAATAAGAAACAACCAAACCTTCTTCTTTCTTTTGTCTCCTCACTCTTCACTTCTCTCGCTTGCTCCCTCTCTCTCTCTTGTCTCCTATTCGTTTATATCGTTACATTGGTTCGAAAGACGTGCCCATCTCATAATAAGAAATTGTTGAAACGCTTCGTTCAAACCGAAACAAGTCATTAGAATTAATTCTCTTTTATTCATTTTATTTCATATTTCAATGATTACAATGGGCTACTAGCATTCTACAAAGTGTTCAAGACAACAATTCGAACCCAAATTCAACCACTAGACCTTGATGATTTCTTTTCTCTCCTCTGTAGTGAGGAAATTAATCTAGCCAGGGATAATCTAAAATCAAAAGCTCAAACCAACTCACAACTAGCTCTTCAAATATCAAGAACTTACATGAACTAGGGGTCGTAGTTGTGGCCAGTCCACATCTATCTTGCACGGTCGCAATGGTCGCAACTCACCCAAGCTTGGTGTAACTTGCTAGATTTGTAACAAGCTCGTCATTTTGAGGATACCTGTTGGTATCATACTAATCTCAAGTACACATCCTCTACCAATCAGGCGCTAACAGTTTCAGGCTTTATCTAGGTTCTAAACTAAGTGTGATAGCCCATCTCATCTCAGATTTGAACCATCTTCAAATTATAACACCTGCAAATGGATCCAAATAAATTTTTATAGGAAATGAATAACAAGTTATTGTGCATCATACAAGTGGCAGGATACTACCTACTCCTACCCACAAGCTTCTTCTCCCTCAAATATGGCATGTTCCCTCAATATCCCACAATCTCCTATCAATTTATAAGCTAACTCAAGATAACTAAATGCCTATCTTATTTGATTCCAATGGATCTACCATATTTGACTCAAACATGTTAGTCACTTCAAGGTTGCAATTTTGACGGGCTATATCTAATAAATCCAGCACAACAAAAACAAACTATAGTTGCCTCTCCATCTGTTCCCTACATAAGCAATTGTTATGGCATAAACATCTTGGTCATCCAAATCAAGATATTCTCAAGACCCTATTCAAAATATATTATACTCTAGGCATCTTACGTAAGCCACAATCATGTAATAATTGCAATGAAAGAAAAAAACCATAAATTACCTTTTCCTCATACTCCTCACATACGAACAAGCCTCTCCAACTTATATATACCGATGTATAGGGTCCTTTCCCTATTATATATCATCAAGGTTATCACTATTATATTATTTTCATTGATGGTTACTCAAAGTTTTGTTGGGTATTTCCTATTGTTACAAAATCCAAGGCAATAAGCAAATGCAACTCAATCCTAAAAATGTTTAAAACCCAATTTCCTATGGTTACAATATTCTTACGGATGGAGAGGCAAATTCATGTGCACCAATCTCTCCCAATTCCTATATGACAATGGAATCACTCACCAATTCTATCATCCCATAACCAGAGCAAAATGGTGTAATGGATTAAAAACATCGTCACTTAATTGAAACTACCCGCACACTCATCTGTGATGCCTCTCTACCCTACACATTCTGGGTCAACACACTCCTAACCGTAGCTAATTTTATTAACCATATGCCATCCAAAAATGCTCATAACATCTCTCCATGTGAGTTGCCATATCATTGTAAACCTACATATACTCACCTTAGGGTGTTTGGCTCTTCTACCAATGGTTAATACCACAAGCATCTCCCAAGTTAACAACACCCAAATCAACATCTTGTTTATTTATGGGCTTCTCACTTGTACATAAAGGTTACAAGTGCTTTGATTATAAAACTAAAAAAGTGATTATCTCCTGTCATGTCGTATTTAATGTACAATCATTTCCTTACTCATCTCCTCACAATATCTCAACCATTACACCTTCGAACCCCAATATTAACCCACTACTTACACCATTCAACTACATAAAAACATACTCCAAATGCAACCCTCTCCAATCCCACATGTTATTCAAGTAGCCATATTGGAGAGAGGATGTGAACCCACGCGCGCGCGCGCACACACACACAAACAAAAATCTTGGTCATCATTGGACATACTACAAAAAATCAGCTTTATGGATTGATGGCCAAGCGCATCGGGTTGCTTAAGGGTACAAATAACAGTTCAGAATCAACTACCACAATACATTCTACCCGACAGAAAAAATGTCAGCACTTTGAATACTACTCAAAATTGCAATCCAAACAAAATGGCTTACACACCAATTCGAGGTTTTTCCAATGCCTGTCTGAAACTGTCTACATGCAGCAACCAGTTGACTTAAATGACTCACAACTCTCTAACCATGTAAGCCTACTCAAAAGGTCCTTATGACCTCAAAGAAACTCCTAAATAGTGATTTGCCAATATCTCTGAATTATTCATTGAAGTGGGAATCAGATTCGGCAAAGTTGACCCATCCTCACTAATTTCAAAGCAAAGAACCCATCCCATCTATGTTCTCTTCAAGGTAGACGATATTTTGAGGAGACTGTGCTTCCATCATAGAAGAACTTAAGGGCAGATTGTAGTTTAGAATTCAGAACAAAGGCCTGGGGCCAATGTCACGGTTTTTGGGAATTGAAATCACCCAAACAAACAATTATTTGTTCCTGAAACAACAAAGGAGTATACAACAACTTCTCCATACCGCACCCATGAAAGGATGCAAATCAGTCTCTACCCCATTATATACCAAACTAAATGCAGAATAGATACCAAACCAACCACTTGAAGATCCAACACTGTACAACAGCTTATAGGTTCCTTAAAATACCTTACCATAACTAGACCTTACATTTTTGTCTTAAATCACTTATTTCAACATAAGCACACTCCCTTAATCCACCATTACCAAATCTTAAAACACATACTCCGATATCTACAAGGAACCACTAACTTTGGTATACTCATTACTCGAACAAACCTCACACAACAAACTTATTCAGATTCATATTAGGCTGCAGATTTGGATAAATGCAAATCCACCACCGGCTTCTGCTCATTTCTGGATGCCACATCTATTGGGTGGACTGCCAAGAAGTAACATACAATAGCTTAGTCTTCTGCGATAGCTGAATATCATGCTCTTGCAGCTACTACATCAGATATCATACGGTTGCGTCGTATCCTTCAAGACTGACATACCACAAGCTCAACCAACCATATCACATTGTAATAACCTCTCGACAATGATCATAGAAAACAATCTAGTGTTTCATGTATGTACGAAGCATATCGAGATAGATTATCATTTCATAAGGGATCACATTCGATCAAAATAAGTACAAATACATTACATATATATCCAATATCAATCGGTGAATGCTCTTACTAAATCTCTACCTAAGCAAAGATTCAAGACACATTGATCCAAGTTGACGATTATCTTATACCCATCACCTTGCCGAGAGATAACAACATCAAGATAGCAGCTGGAAAGAAAGAAAAATAATGGTTAATAGCATTAACATAATAGCTGACAAGAAAGGACAATAACGGTTTTGATATAACCACCAGAATCTAAACTAACAAGGTATGTTGGTAACTATATTTATAACTAAAATCTTATACTCTATCCATAAAACATAGAGTGTACTCTTCATTGAGATATATGAATTACTGCTTCTACTGTATCTCCTATCATTTTTTTTCTATTTTTCCTTACTGTCTTTAAAATGTACAAACTTTACTCATGATTTTTTTTTTGTACACCACACGATTCTAAGATTTATTTACTTAACACCTAATCTTTCACATTTACTTATATATTGATGTAGTGTCATAATCACATCAAAACATATGTATGAAATGATATTATTCATTTAAAATATAATATATATATATATATAGTGGTTCTTTAATGTGATATTAAAGATCAAGTTTTATACAAGTAAATATTAAAGTTTAGCTTTTAGATATATAAATACATGAAAATTTTGCGGTATGTAGATTGCTTTTTTTTAATAGAGTGATGTATGTAGACTTTACTCTTGATTTATTTTTCCTTTATGAATTCTTTTTATTTCTTTCTATATGTATTGTCAAAGTTTTGAACTAATAGGTTGAATTCTGAATAGGCTCAATTGCCTTTTCCCTTTGCTTCCATTCCATTAAATAACAATCTTACAATTTGTTTTAGGCACAAAATATTCTATATAATCTATTTTAGATAACTTAATAATACATGTTCCTAATCTAAATATTCAGCTAAAAAGGAAAACAAATCATAAAAAAGATATTGGAAATAATTTAAATAAGGAAGCTCCTAATTATAGAAAACTCCTAATTTAGCTGCCTAATTTACGTCCTTCCTGATTGACATCCTCCCTCAAATTGATGTTGACTGATCAGGAAGCATCAATTTGCCAACAAAAAACTGATAACACTATCAGGACCAAAAATTCTCAAGTCGTGAGTGTCGAAGCCGAAAGTGTCAAAATCGAGAATGTCGAAGCCTAAGAGTGTTGAAGCCTGAGAGTGTCGAAGCGTCGAAGCCTCAAAGACAACTCCTGAGCCATAACATGATTCGAGCAAAGAGAAGCAAGAAAACATTTATCATTATCGTCCAAAAATTTGAATCATAGCCAAAAGAAGGACCCACTTCCAGTTACACGATCCAGATGCTATCGATCATAGCCTACAAGTAGGATCGGGGTTCAGATCCAAATGCTACACATCATAGCCCACAAATAGGATCCAGTTACACTATCCAGATGCTATTGATCATAGCCTTCAAGTAGGATCCACGTCCTGTTAAACGATCTAAATGTTATTGATTCTTCCTGCGATGATGAGGACGATTTGTTCTCAGATCTTCACGCCAAAAGTGCGGAAGCCGAGATGTCGAAGCCGTGAGTGTCGAAGTCGAGATTGTCGAAGCCGAGAGTGCCAAAGTCGAAGATCTAGGGTTTGTCGAAGCCGAAGTCGTCAGTCTAGGAAGGAGTGTCGAAGCCTCCAATCCTTGAGTACGATGAAGAAAACCGAAGTTGAAGCGGACGAAGCCGAAGTAGAAGAAACAGTCGAAGATGCCGCAGAAGCAGCGATGGCTAGCAAAGGAGATCTGAAGAAATAATGAGATCAAGGAAAAAAAATAGTTTCTCCCTTCCTATCTTGCAAGAAGGCCGGCGAGAAGGGAGTCTTGGCAATACTCCAACAATTATCGGTGGTTAGGGCAAAAATTTAGCTCTGATACCATGTCAAAGTTTTGCGTGAATAAGTTGAATTCTGAATAGGTTTGATTGCCTTTTCCCTTTGCTTTCATTCCATTAAATAACAATCTTACAATCTGTTTTAGGTACAAAATATTCTGTATAATTTATTTTAGGTAACTTAATAATACATATTCCTAATCTAAATATTCAGCTAAAAAGGAAATACATCATAATAAAGATATTGGAAATAATTTAAATAAGGAAGCTCCAAAAGTCCTAATTTAGCTGTTTAATTTTCGTCCTTCCTGATTGACATATATGTCAATACAACTATTTGTTGCCGTTGAAAAAAGGGAACTAATAGTTATATTGACACACAGAAAGAAAGAAATAAAAAGAATTCATAGAGGAGGGAAAAAAAACCAAGGGTAAAATCTCCACGTCACTTACCGAACCGACTACTTCTTATGACATATACCTATTTAATCCTATCCAAACAAATGTCCAACCCAGCATCAAGACTCAAATCTCCACCTAGATCATTTGATTAATCTTCTTTTTCTTTAGCTTAAGTTCCCAAAGTTCAAACTGAAGCAGCGCTAAAATTTTGAAGCAGATAAGGATTTAGTAATCATCTCAAATTCACCTTGCAAAGTTTCCTTAGCTTTTTTTTTCTGAGTCAAGTCTAGACAAACCATCAGAATGTCATCCACAAGAATAACAAGTATATAAGCTAATCTCCTCTTAGTGCCTTGCAGTAAAGTCAGTCGAGGCAGTAAAGTCAGTCATCATTTTGACTTTAATAAATCCATATTTGATCATAAGCTCGACCAACATTTAATTCCACTGTTTTGGAGATTGCTTTACACATAAAAGGATTTCTTGAGCAGACAAGCTAATTCTACATCTCCCAATGACTTCAAATCCCTAAGGTAGCTTCATCCATATGGTCTCTTCAAATTATCCATGAAGAAAAGCAGTTCAAAAATCCAGTTTCTGTAGATTTAAATCTTGAATTGCAACGAGAGCCACAAGTACTAAGATTGAAGTGTGTTTTACTACAGGAAAGAAATTTTCCGCATAGTCGGACCCTTCTCTCTATGTAAAACCTATAAACACCAATTTGACTTTAGACTTTGACTTCTAGACGGCTGGAATTCCAAACTATTCAGGAAAATCCATTTAGAATTAAACGGCTTCTGATCTGGTGATTTATTATTAGTCAAAGAATAAATTTCTTCCCTTATAGTTTGCATCAACTGCTCTTTTTTGAGGCTCTTAATTGCTTTCTCATAACTAATAGGCTCATCAAATTCTTCATATATGCATGAGGAAAAGGAGGTAAGGCCAACATAGCAATATCTTCACGATCATCGTCTAGCAAAACATTAGATTTACTTATGCCTTGTCTATCTAATGAATCCACCTTCAACTCTAAAACCCTTTTCTGCAGTTCCAGTTGATGACAATTTTAGGACATCCTGACTCAACATAAAATGGCGTACAACCTCTCACACCTTCGGGATATCTTGAGAACAGACCTTAACTCTGGGATTGAGTTTGTTGTATGAGATCTGTGCATAGGCTACACAACCAAAAATTTGCAAGCTATAACACTTCCCTGGTTTTCCTGACAACATTTCAAGTGGTGTCTTGGATAGCATAGCTGAAGATGTGCACCTGTTATTCAAAAATTAGGCTTTCTTCAGCTTATGCCCAAAAACAACTTTGGCAAATCTGAGACTGAGAACTCACATCCACTCTCTTTGCTAAACCTATCTGCAAGCCCGTTTTGTTGAGGATGGCCCATGACTGTGAAATGCTTCGCTATCCCGTCAAAGTCACAAAACTCCTTAAATAAAATATAACAATACTTCACACAATTAGCAATTCGAAGTCTTTTAATTCTTTTTTCCGATTTGAACTCAATCAAAACAGTCCACTGTTTGAAGGTTTCAAAAGCAAGATACTTTTTTTCATATTGAGGACCCAAAAACTTCTTGAATAATCATCGTATCACAGACAGAAAATACCTAGCACCTGTAATCGACCTGATTCTTGATGGCTCCCAGAGATCAGACTGCAGATATTCAAAGGAGCCTTTGGTTCCATGCTCCCCAGTTCCAAACTTGAATTTGCATGCATTCCCAAATGGTAAAATGCGCGCAAAAGTCCAGTTTCCCGAGCTTGCATTTGTCCAATAGGGGGATTGCCCAAAACTTCAAGTCCTTTTTCACTCACAAGACGTAATATTTGAAGTCATAGTGAAACGTGATCAGAAATTGTCTTTGAAGCCACTTTAGCACTTCCAATTATTGTCTTTCCTTGAAGGATGTGCACACCATTTTGCCTAGTTAAATTCATGAAAACCATCATTGAATTTATTTTTCTTGAAATCCCTCACATCAGGCTTGCCTCTAGCGAACAATCCTTCACTGGTTTGAATCCTGAGATCGCTTTTTTTACCTGTTTATTCTTGAACTACTTCAACATAAGAGGTTTTTGTACAGCTCTTAAGTAGTCTCGGTCATAAATTAGTGTATCAGAGAGATTCTCATGAGTACTGGGCGAGGATTTCAATAACAACAATGCCTGATCTTTTTCATTGATTTTAATATCGATGTTCTCAAAATGCACTATTATATTCTTGAATTCATCCAAGAGCTCTTCAATTGTTCTTCCCAACGATATATTGAATGTTTATAGCCTTTATTTCAAGAACAAATGATTGGTGAAGGATTTTTTCATGTAGAGACTTTGTGTTTTACCTAAATTGCTGCTGCAGATTTGTCCTTCGAAATCTCCCTCACAACTTTGTCTCCAAGATATAAGATTAGAACAATGCGAGCCTTATCAAAAATCTGTTTATTCTCACCATCAAACAGATTTGAGCTCAAACTCTTTTCTCCTCCAAGAGCATCCTCAAGCCCCAATTGTACAAGAAGGGCTCTCACTTCAATCTTCATAACCCGAAAATATTCTAGCCTGTAAATTTCTCTAAATCATAATTGTTATAAATTATTCATCAATCACACAGAGGTGGCTCTGAACCAATTGGTAAAATAACGTCCATAGATTTTTTTGTAATAATAATGGCTAATAGTCATTCAACACAAACTAAAAGAAACTAAAACATAAAAAAACTGATAGAAAAACTGACTTTTACTTCTGAAAGAAAAACAGAAAGATGTGAAAACTTACTCCTGATTTTTTCTCTCCTCTCAAAAGAACCTTTTTTCCTTATTTCTATCCACACTCATGTCAATACAACTGTTAGTTTCCCCTTTATAACCTCAGGAAACTAACAACCTATTGTAGCCATCTTCCTTTAATTCTAACCATCCAAATGTCCAAACCAACTTCAAGACCTAATCGAAACAAATATGCATGATACAAGGAGTTATGACTTGCCTTAATAGCTAAGTCAGGATGAGCATTAAAATGTAAATGGTAATACAGCTGCATACCTACAGCATATAATGGTGTTGTTGTATCCATGAAACCCCGGAATGTGCCTTGTGCCGCAAGTGCTATAACCAAAGGTGGAGCACCATAAGCTCTAAAAGTTAGAAATTGCTCAGCTGGTGCACGCATAGGTGAATCCTGAATAGAAAAGCAGTTACAATTTAACCAAAATTTTGTAGAATCAAATTAACAAATAAAAAAACAAGATGAGATTATACATTAGGTCTCCCAAATTATAAATTTAGGAATACAAATAATAAACTGTGAACGACATCAATGCTTACTTTTTTAACAAATTTGTTTGAGACTGAAATTTACCAAAGAGTAAATTTTTTACATATGCCCTTGTCCACACATTAAATGAAAATTCAAACTGGTGCATATTACCAAAATAACCTAATATGCAGATGTGCTAAAGTTAATCTCCTTTCATAGACAGTTTGGTTATATATCTAAAACTTGGAAGGCATTTAAAAAAAATTAATTGTAGGGAACATGAGAAACAAAATATTTTCTGATGGTTTGTTCACAAAGTGACTTAGTGAGTGCTTTCTATTAGTTATATCTGAAATATGTTCTTCATTATCTAATTCATGATTGCCTATTCAGGACAAATTATTAGGAGTATGAATATTCATGTTCATGATTTATACAGCTTCACATACAAAGGGAATACCCATGATATTCATTAGAAGCCCAGAACCCAATGCCAATGCTAGAGCTTCCAAAATCCCAATGCCAGCAGCCAAAGACAATGATGTTGACACTGCTGGGAGATACTTCTTGCTGCACATCAACTCTTCAGGCCCTGAAAGATTCCCAATAATTTGATGGCAATCCAAAATCTTAATTAAGCATCATAATAAATGTTAATAATTTAACTCATTCTCAACTCATTACTCTGCATATTGCTTCCCTCATAACTGTATAATGCTTCCTGTTCTGCGACGAAGGATGTTGTGACGTTAAGTAGAGGAACATTGAGCAATTTAGAAACCAGATTGAATACTGAAACAGAAACTCCAACTGCCGCAAGCTCAATTGAACCTATTGAACATTAACGAAAGAAAGATTATTAGGCTGAAAGGCGAGGCAAGTGATGTGCATCCGATACCACTATCAACTACAAAACCAACTGGAATTATTACCAGTCAAATTCTTTCCTCTTTTTTTTTTTATTTTTATTTGAGCGTTTTTTATTTTTATTTGAGCGAGAGAGAGAGAGAGAGCGAGAGATTCTCATGAAAAAAGGATTGAGATAAAGAAAAGGCAGTAAGTAATGCCAAAAAGAAAGTGAAAAACAAGTTCTAAAAAAGCATTTGATGCATCCATCTTGAGACACATCTCACCATGCGATGCCCAATAAGTTCATCAAGGCATACAATTTTATAGCCCAAGTGAGGCTTAATGCCTTATCATTCAAAGTGTACTCAAGCATATGAGACGAATACCACAAACTAAAATTTACCTACAGAATACATTCTTAAGCATATAGGTTTAGTGTTTCTAACAATTTGGAGATAAAGGACTACAATTACACACAAGTACAACTGCCTGTGAATAAGGAGTGCTCGTGTGCTAGCAATTAGTCCATCTCCAGGATGCAAGCGAGAGGTGAGAGCTACTTAGTGTCTGAGAAGGAGAGTCAAAGGCACCGCATGCATGCAAAATGAGTTGCATTCCAATCAATGATTGACAATTGCGAGGAACAAGCAATTAGAGCAAGTTTTGATTTCGGGGAGTAACGTCTATTTTAATTGGTTAACTTTTGCGCACATTTTAATTTTGGAACATGTAAATAAGTAAGAAATGAAATTAAAAAGGAATGTGCATAACAATTTAAATCTAAACCATCTAAAAAGTAGCTCAAATAAATATCTAAAAAAGGATTGATGAAGTTCTTAATTGATTATCAACAAATATGGTTCTAATATTGAAGGAGGTGATGATTTTTTTTTTCCTTTTTTTCTGACAAACACTTGCAGATTAATAAATAGATTTTTTGTAAACTTGAATAACCATGAGAATAATAACTCTCGAGCAATGCCCCTTGAGCAATTTGTTGATGCTTTATAACATATATTTTTTTAAAAATTTTTAGTTAAAAAGTTATCAATTCACCTTGAAGCTTATGCTTCGTCTTCAAAAGGCATGATGGCTCAATTCTGATTTCCCTTTTTTAAGCACTGGTAAAAATAAGAGTATAACATTAAAATATTAATAGTGGCTCCTACTTGGGTTATGGGACTATTGTGTTTTTTTGTTCTAGTACTATACTCACAACTGCATGCTTCAAAATCTGCATAGAATTAGCTTTATGATTTTCCAAATTTTATATTAAAATACAAATGAATCATAACCGTTTGATGATATCTCCACCTATGAACATCACACACTGAATGCTAGCATTTGAGTTGCTTCATGATATAAAATTTGAAACCTGAAATGCTAACTTATAGGATTAGGATTTTCGATATATAAAATTTTCATTTAAAGAAGGCAAATTGTTGACTTATTAAGTGGTACGTGATATGTGAATCATAAGTTCCCTTGCTTGATTTGCATACAAAACAAAACAACATTCTAGTTGCATTAGAAAACTCTAGCCCTAAGACATCTTGAATCCAATTGATATCATAGCCATCTGTCGGCTAATTATTTATTTCTTTTTTTAAATAAAATTTTAAATTTATATTTAATATAATATATAATGTAATTGTAATTTTGTGAAAATGATATTTTTTATTTTTGAAAAATAATGAGACCGAATATATCTAATAATCTCATATATCTAATAGTTTAAATAGTTGAGCACGATATCATAAATGATATATCATCTCGAAGGATAAACATATCACTTATTGATAGGCTCAACTATCTAAACTTAAAAGTTTATGACTATTTTGGTCTGTGAAATTTACAGCCGACAAATTCTTCTATCTAATGCACAATTTAGACAGAGTTTAGATTAATCTGAGTTCTTAATTCACTATAGACGCAAGCCCTATAATTAATTACATCTTAGACAACTGAAGTCACCTAAGAAAACTCTCGATTAAGATCGGGGTTTCGTCTTCAAGAATTCAACATTTAGGTTTCCACAATTGTTTATATAAAATTCAAATGGAAATGGCTCAATGTGGAACAGTTAATTCGGAACCCAAATGAGTGAAAAGTAGGAGATCTCGAAGATACCGAAAAAGTTTCAGTGACATCTCCACCTAACATATAATTTGGCTTTACATTTTTTAAGGAGAAATTATTTGAAATTTTACTCATGCAAATTATTTAGATATTCAGGACTTATGTTTGCATGTCATATGCAAATAGCCATAGAAAATAGAAGGATTTATGTCGTACCGAACGACGACCTCGGAATCTAAAAAGTTTAAGACTTATTTCATATGATATAAAATTGTAAAAAGTCCTAAAAGATAGTGTATAAGGATTTACGTCGTACCAGACGAACGATCTCGACGTCCTATATGTATGTTATTTAAGTTTACGAAAGTTCAGCTGAAGCTCCTCTTTTCACCTTCTGTTGTAGTCCCGACTGTTGCCCGAAGATAAATTATCAATCGACCACGTCGTAATCTCGTTACGTGAAAAGAGTAAAGGAAAGAAAATCATGCCTCGAGCGGCCTATCTTAGGATATTGTATAAACATGCCAAAAAGGGTAGTAACTAAAAGCATAAATACAGACGAATGTATACAATACAGTACAGTAAAGAAAGAAGAAGCTATATAACAAAGTACAGTAAAAAAAATGCAAAGAAAATGTAGAAAGATACAATATAGTACAAAAAGAAAAGAAATATACAGTAAATAACTTAAATAAATAAAAGCGTACCTGGTTAAATTTTGTTGATGCTTCAAAACAGATTACAATTACATAATATAAATGGATTAGATAAATATTTGCAGATTATAAAAGAAAGGCTAAATGATAAGCATATGAAAATTTAAAGTGGGATATAAAATTTTAATTTGGGGTTAGGCTCAGACTAGACTTATTTTCTCTTTTATCTTGATCCCCCAAGCAACTGAAATATCGAAATCTACCTATTAATATCAATCAGAAGTCACCAGCGAATCACCCCTAGAGTTGGGCAACCCTAGACCATGTCAATTAATTGATTAATGAACCCAAGTAGTATTTGAATTTATCAATTAAAGGTATGATATACTTATGTATGGTATCTAATAGATGGCATATAGTATCTAAATTTATCAATTAAAGGTGAAGTATGTTTATATGTGGTGTTGAGGTGTAATGTTCGGTGTATAGGATTTGGTAAATAATTTGTGAAGGTGTAATGTACATGTGTAAAATATCGAATCTGTAGTAACTAGTGTGTAGTTTCCATGGTGTAGTATTTGTAAGTATAGTGCTCATCGCCCTATAAGTATAGTATTTGTTGTCTTATCAGTTATAACATCTGTTATTTTATTGGTCTAGTATCTGAACTTTTAAAAGTATAGATCTGTTGTTGTTCACTAGATCTTTTAATAAAGGGTTGGGGCTACCAGCGACTTAAAGGAAGTGAAAAAGGCATCTTACAAATTGAATATTGATTTTATGTTTTCAACTAATAGAAAAAGCTGACTAAAGGTTCTTTGCATCATTGCCTTTACCCAAACCTCAAACGTGTAGGCTACTTTGTTGTTTCACATGCATATCAAACCAATTTGCCCGTTAAAATAGTGTAAGGAAGAGGAACGAATTCCCCGTATGTCTCAAATGAATCGTCACATACAGTATTTAGATCATCTCAAATGCATCGTGTACATGTATGTCAAGTTTAAAGAGTGAACAACAATGCAACTTATCAGTATTTCAATAATCCATGCCCCAACCACAATTTTCATATATTAACTTTTGTTAATCGAACCATAAAGTAGCTTGCAGCATCATCGTGATTCCAAGGATTTAACTCACAAATAAGCACATATAAATGTCTTACGTGTGAATGTATTACCGATATGAAAGTAACATAATATATCACAGTATAAACTGTCTCAAAATTTGATATAGAGTTCAATCATTCATACATGTAACTTATCTATTATAGTATGATTCACCAATTTCAACTTTTAAGCTTTCAAAATATATATATATATATATCTGTCACCCCTTTTTTGTACATCAGGTAATAAGAATTAAATTATCAAACTATAAAGGTTCCCAGCCGCAGATAGTAAACCAAAAAGTTCCAAAATATAGCAAAGGAAATCTAGTCGCATTTCTTTCTGAAATATCCAAAATATAAAGTAAAAGAAAAATCAGATATTGTTATTATACATGCTCAAATCGTAAAACAAAACAAAGCTAGCTGCTCTTGATTAGATCTTCTTAGCAGTTTATTGACATAACATCACATGAGTCAAAATAGTTTAATCAAATAAATCAGTGAAGCTATCAATAAAGAAGGTCTTTAAATCCATAATTATTGTTAAGTTTTGTGTGTTCTCAACAAATGGAAATAATTATTCGATCAGATAAAGTCGAACAAATTTAAATTATATCAGTATTCATTTCATATCAGTATTCATTTCAGCCTTCAAAATTATATCAGTATTCATTTCAGCCTTCAAAATAAACTATAATTTACTCTTCATGCATATCTTTCATGCCACTACAGCTGAAACACTACAAGCATCAAACATTCTATGGGTATGAATATAAGAGAATAATATTATTGCAAATGTATAAAGATTGCATGTTATGCACCCTATCTTCTCAAGTATTAAAATAGCCAGGAAAATACATTATCAATTAATTGGCACAAATTCAAGATCAATGAACTATGGATTTATGGAAATATCGATTCAACAAGTTATTTGTATTTGAACATCAAAATTAATCACTGAATAATGATATAATAAATGTTTGTAACTTCTATTTAGATTATAAACCAAGAAAAATAAGTAATAAATGGGTAAAAAAAATCCAGTTCATCATTGTTTCTTCCCCTAGTTCTAAAAAACAATCTCAAACAATGCTAAAAAAAAGAATCTCGATGACCAAAACAAATATGCAGCAATATTCAAATGTTTTTCCTAATTTTAATAGCTCATTATTATTCAATACATAACACCTCGAGACGAGATCTAAAGCTTAAACCGAAGCACAGATAACCAAAAATTAATTTTGTTAAAGAAATATAAACAAATTTATGATCCTCTAAATAATACAGTTGCAATTTCACCAATGTAAATAAAATTTCAAGCCTTAATAGAAAAGATCAATCTCGCAATTAAACCAAAGAATTACATCTTTATAATAAAATAGGAACAACCCTGAAAATAAACAAACCTTCGAAATTCACTAATGTATATAAAAATCATATATACTTTCAAAACGATTCAAATCAAACTTCAAAGCATAAAAGAAAATGATCATTAAGAATCGAATAAAAAGACTTCTTATCAGATGAGATATTTAACAGTTAAACCTTAGAAGGAAATGAAACCAAAATTCTTCCTGATTATAAGTAAAACTATGAGCATAATCCCAACCTCCAAATGTTTCCAGAAATGAAAGTTTCAAAGAAAGTAATAAACCAAACGAAAATCCAAGTCGAAGAATAAATCGACCGACCTTGAAACCTTTCCAGCAAGGGGGTATTTATAGGTGACGAGGAAAAGAAAACCCAAGGAGAGTTCTACATATACTAATATTAACTCTCAAAATGTCTAAACCGATGTCTGTGTTCCCCTCTCAATTATATAAAAAATGCAACTCATAAAACACAGATTATAAAGGACTATGAAATTAAGTTTTTATCAAATGGATACGAAACATGTAATATGTATATCAAGAACCTTCTAATTTCCTTTTCTTGCACTTTATTCAGTATCAGATTGAATAAGTAACTAAAGATGATTCAAGCCAATTTCCAGAATATAAAAGAGAATAATCCTAAAAATTCTCATTGCACGAGATGTTCTTTAATCCAATCATGAAAAAAAGTTGAAATTAAAATTTTTACCTATAAATGCTTGCTAAATCAAGAATGAGAGAAGTAAGAAAACCACGAGACAGAATCTTCAAACAGAAAGTAAATTCTACAAAATTCGTTCCCTCAGAGTTTCCCAAATGAATTACCATCAAGCCAAATTTTTCCCCCAAAGGGATATTTATAGCCGAAGGAGAAGAGGGATACTTACCAAAAGACCACCGACGGTGAAGATAAACAATGCAAGAGGCAAAAAACCAACCAAGAATTAAGAGTTGGAAGGTTACCAGACTCATTCGAGTGGGAAAATTCGTTAGAGCAGGGCGGCCGGAAGCTATAACCGGCGGTGAGAGTCGGTTAGGGCTCGGAAGGAAGGAAGATGACCGGATAACCAGGAAGGAGCTTCGCGTAGTCATCGAATAGGAAGCAAGGGTTTCGGCTAGGGTTGCGAATGGGAGGGCCGAAAGAACCGTGTGCGTGAATTTATATTTCTTCCCTTTTTTATTTAATTAAATTTACTAAACAAAAAAATTATTATTCTATTCAAAATTTATCAATTTATACACAACTTATATATGTTTTTCCCGTCTAAAATCGACATCTCGGACGCACCGGCGCAGTCCGTTTTGTCATCTAAGGTCTTCCAGAAAAGTTCATCGCATATCGTACCAATTTAAATTTAATTTACGCACATCGCGGAAAAAAAAATTATTTTGGTTCAATCGGAGTCGTTTAATGAGCGAATTGATGATCGGTCCTCGCCTAAACGATAATCATAGTCAAATATATTGCTTTCGGCAGAAAGTTAAACGTCGCACACGTCATGAGGTCCACCTATGTCTTTCAAATTCCTTTAGGAACTCAACATGAGCTTTAATACGTCGGTTTTAATCGACTCAACTGGACGTCGAGGATTAGAAAACCGTCCATATGAAACTTCAAGGAGTGAAGAGATAGCTTGAATTTCTAAATATTGTGGGTCCCGATCTAGTTCTCTAGGAAAGTCAAATATGAAATTCTAATGCTAGATTTTAGGGTATCTAAAGGAAGACCTCAAAATTGATGTTAACAAATGGACCTCTAATAGATGTGGTGTGTTGTACGAATACACTGCGCATGTTGGCGTTGACCGAAACGATCAACAAAATCCCAAAAGAATGTCCAAATAACCATACTTGGGACAAATCCAAGATTGAGATAGAATTGAAGTGAAGTTGAAATTTCGATGAGGATTAGTAAATGAATTTTCAAATTGCTGTGAGTTTAAAATTTCAAATTTATGTGTCGATTTTCAATGTATGTGCGGATGAAGATTCAAAAAAATGCAGCTATGATATCAAATAATACGCAGAAAAAGGATTCGAAAATATGACTCCGATTTCAAAGAATGTGTAGAGAAAATAAGAGAAATTTGATGAATATGTGAAAGAAATCCAAATTTATCAACTCCAAGAAAAGGAAATCAGAATGTGGGTACTGATCCCAAGATGAGAATTGGAATGTGACTACCAACCCCAGAATGAGGATCGGAATGTGAGTATTGATCTCAAGAAGAAGGGAATCAAAATGTGGGTATTGATACCAGGATGGGAATTAGAATGTGAGTATCAACCCCAGAATGAGGATCGGAATGTGAGTACTGATCTCAAAAGAAGGGAATCAGAATGTGGATACTGATACCTGAATGGGAATTGGAATGTGAGTACCAACTCCAGAAAAAGAATCAGAATATGAGTACCGATCTCAAGAAGAAGGGAATCAAAATGTGGGTACTGATCCCAGAATGAGAATCAGAAAGTGAGTGTCGATCTCAAGAAGAAGGGAATCAGAATGTGGGTATTGATCCCAGGATAGGAATTGGAATGTGAGTACCAACCCTAGAATGAGAATCGGAATGTGAGTACCGATCTCAGAAGAAAGGAATCAGAATGTGGGTACTGATCTCAGGCTGGGAATTGGAATGTGAGTACCAACCCCAGAATCCTTTCTCTGCACATTCTGGGGTTGGTACTCAAATTTCAATTCTCATCCTGGGATCAGTACCCACATTCTGATTCTCTTCTTCTTGAGATCGGTACTCACATTCTGATCCTTATTCTGGGATTGGTACTCACATTCTAATTCTTATCTTGAGATAGTACCCACATTCTGATTCTCTTTTCTTGGAGTCGGTACTTAAATTTCGTTTCTTTTCACATATTCATCAAATTTTATTTATTTTCTCCACACATTCTTTGGAATCGGAGTCATATTTCTGAATCTTTTTTCTGCACATTATTTGATATCATAGCTACATTTTTTTGAATATTTCCTCCGCACATACATTGAAAATCGACACATAAATTTAAAATTTTAAACTCACAACAATTTGAAAATTCATTTACCAATCCTCATTGGAATTTCTACTTCACTTCAATTCTATCTCAATCTTGGATTTATCCAAATTATGGTTACTTGGACATTCTTTCGAGATTTTGTTGATCATTTCAATCAACGCCAATAGGTGCGGTGTGTTCATACAACACACCACACTTATTTGGGGTCCAATTATTGACCTCAACTTTGAGTTCTTCTTTTCCGTTCCTTTAGATACCATAGGATCTAGCCTTAAGATTTCATGTTTGACTTTCCTAAAGAATTAGATCGGGACCCACAATATTTAGAAATTCAAGTCATCTTTTCACTCCTTGAAGTTTCATATGAACGGTTTCTAATCCTCAACGTCCAGTTGAGTCGATTAAAGCCGACGTATTGAAGCTCATGTTGAGTTCCTAAAAGAATTTGAAAGACAAAGGTGGACCTCATGACGTGTGCGACGTTTGATTTTCTGCCAAGAGCAATATGTTTGAATATAGTTGTCGTTTATGCGAGGAACGATCGTCAATTTGCTTGTTAAATGGCTCTGATTGGAACAAAATAACTTTTTTTTGTTGTGATGTGCGTAAATTAAAGTTAAATTGGTACGATATTCGACGAACTTTATCGGGAGACCTTGAATAATGAAACAAACTGCGTCGGTGCGTTCGGGACGTCGATTTTAGCCAGGAAAGACATATAAAGTTGTGCATAAATTGATAAATTTTGAATAAAATAATATTTTTTTGTTTAGTAAATTTAATTAAATAAAAAAGAGGAAAAATTATAAACTCACACACAAGGTTCTTTCGGCCCTCCCATTCGCAACCCTAACTGAAACCCTTGTTTCATATTCGGTGAATACGTGTAACTTCTTTCCGGTTATCCGGTCATCTTCCTTCCTTCCAAGCCCTAACCAACTCTCGCCGTCGGTTATAGCTTCTGGTCGCCCTCCTCTAACGGATTTTTTTGCTCGAATGAGTCTGGTAACCTTCCAACTCTTAATTCTAGGTTAGTTTTTTGTCTTTTGCATTGTTTATCTTGACCGCTGGTGATCTTTTGGTAAGTATCCCTCTCCTCCTCCGGCTATAAATACCCTTTTGGGGGGAAAAATTTGGCTTGCTGGTAATTCATTTGGGAAACTCTGAAGGAACGAATTTCGTGGAATTTACTTCCTGTTTGAAGATTCTGTCTCATGGTTTTATTACTTCTATCATTCTTGATTTAGCAAGAATTTAAAGGTAAAATTTTTAATTTCAACTCTTCCATAGTTGGATTAAAGAACATCTCGTGCAACGAGAATTTTTAGAATTATTCTCTTTTATATTTTGGAAATTGGCTTGAATAATCTTTAGCTACTTATTTAATATGATATTGAATAAAGTGCAAGAAAAGGAAATTAGAATGTTCTTGATATACATATTACATATTTCGTATCCATTTGAAAAAAGCTTGATTTCATAGTCCTTTATGATCTGTGTTTTATGGGTTGCATTTTTTATATAATTGAGAGGGGAACGCAGGCATCGGTTTAGACATTTTCAGAGTTAATATTAGTACATGTAAAACTTTCCTTGGGCCTTCTTTTCTTTGTCACCTATGAATACCCCCTTATGGGGAAGGTTTCAAGGTCAGTCAATTTAATCTTCGACTTGGATTTTCGTTTGGTTTATTGCTTTCTTTGAAACTTTCATTTCTGGAAACATTTAGAGGTTAGAATTCTCTTTATGGTTTTACTTATAATCAGAAAGAATTTTGGTTTCATTTCCTTCTAAGGTTTAACTATATAATATCTCCTGTGATAAGAAGTCTTTTTAGTTGATTCTTAAAGATCATTTCCTTTTATGGTTTGAAGTTTGATTTGAGTCGGTTTGAAAGTATATATGGATTTTATATACGTTAGCGGATTTCAAAGGTTTATTTATTTTCAGGGTTGTTCATGTTTTATTATAAAGATGTAATTTTTTAGTTTAATTGCGGGATTGATCTTTTTAATTAAGGTTTGAAATGTTATCTACATTGGTGAAATTGCAACTGTATTATTTAGAGGATCATAAATTTGGTTATATTTCTTTAACAAAATTAATTTTATATTACATGGAATTCGGTTTAAATTTTAGAGATCTCGTCTCGAGGTGTTATGTATTGAATAATAATGAGCTATTAACATCAGGAAAAGCATTTGAATATTGCTGCATATTTATTTTGGTCCTCGAGATCCTTTTTTTATCATTGTTTGAGATTGTTTTTTTAGAAAAAGGGGAAGAAACAAGAATGAGCTGGATTTTTTTTATCATGTTTATTACTTACTTTTCTTGATTTATAATCTAAATAGAAGGTACGGGCATTTATTATATCATTATTCAGTGATTAAATTTGATGTTCAAATACAAATAACTTGTTGAATCGATATTTTCATAAATTCATAGTTCATAGATCTTGAATTTTTGTCAATTAATTGATATTGTATGTTCCTGACTATTTTAATAATTGAGAAGATAGGGTGCATTGCATGCAATCTTTATACATTTGCAATATTATTATTTTATTATATTCATACCTCTTAGAATGTTCGATGCTTGTAGTGTTTCAGTTGTAGTAGCATTAAAGATATGCATGAAGAGTAAATTATAGTTTATTTTGAAGGCTGAAATGAATACTGATACAATTTAAATATGTTCGATTTTATATGATCGAATAATTATTTTCATTTGTTGAGAACACACAAAATTTAGCAATAATTATGGATTTGAAGACCTTCTTTATTGACAGCTTCACTGTTTTATTTGATTAAACTATTTTGACTCATGTGATGTTATGTCAATAAAGTGCTAAGAAGATCTAATCAAGAGCAGCTAGTTTTGTTTTGTTTTGCGATTTGAGCATGTGTAATAATGGTATTTGGTTTTCCTTTTACTCTACATTTTGGATATTTCAGAAAGAACTACGATTAGATTTCCTTTGCTATATTTTGGAACTTTTTGGCTTACTACCTGCGGCTGGGAACCTTTATAGTTTGATAATTTAATTTTTATTACCTAATGTACAAAAAATGGGTGATATATATATATATATATATTGAAAGCTTAAAAGTTGGAATTGGTGAATCATACGATAATAGATAAGTTACATATATGAATAATTTGACTCTATATCGAATTTCGAGACAGTTTATACTGTGAACTATTATGTTACTTTCATATTGGTTATACATTCACACGTAAGACATTTATATGTACTTATTTATGACTTAAATCCTTGGAATCACGATGATGTTGCGAGTTATTTTATGGTTCGAATAATAAAAGTAAATATATGAAGATTGTGGTTGGGGCATGGATTATTGAAATACTTAAAAATTTCATTGTTGTTCACTCTTTAAACTTGACATACATGTACACGATGTATTTGAGATGTCTAAATACTGTATGTGACGATTCATTTGAGACATATGGAGAATTCGCTCCTCTTCCTTGCACTATTTAAGCAACAAGTTTTCATTTATTTGGCAAATATATGTTGCATTGTTCGAACTTAAACATAAACAGGAAAACTGGTTTGATATGCATATGAAACAACAAAGTGGCCTAAAAATTCGAGATTTGGGTAAAGGCGATGATGCAAAGAATTTTCAGTCAGCATTTTCTTATAGTTGAAAACATAAAATCAATATTCAATTTGTAAGATGCCCTTTTCACTTCCTTAAGAGATATGGTGAACAGCAACAAATACTACACTTTTAAAAGTTCAGATACTACATCAATAAAATAACATATGTTATAACTGATAAGATAACATATACTATATTTATAGGGCGATGAGCACTATACTTACAAATACTACACCATAGACACTATACACTAGTTACTACAGATTCGATATTACACATATGTACATTACACCTTCACAGATTATTTACCAAATCTTATACACCAAATATTACACCTCATACACCACATATAAGCATACTTCACCTTTAATTGATAAGTTTAGATACTACATGCCACCTATTAGATAGCATACATAAGTATATCATACCTTTAATTGATAAATTCAGATATTATTTGGGTTCACTAATCAATTAAGTGACATAGTCTAGGGTTGCCCAACTTTAGGGGTGATTCGTTGGTGACTTCTGATTGATATTGATAGGTAAATTTTGATATTTCAGTAGCTTGTGGAATCGAGATAAAAGAGAAAAGAAGTCTAGTCCGAGCCTAACCCCAAATTAAAATCTTATATCCCACTTTCAATTTTCATATGTTTATCATTTAGTCTTTCTTTTATAATCTGCAAATGTTTATCTAATCTATTTATATTATGCAATTGCAATCTGTTTTGAAGCATCAATAGAATTTAACCAGGTACGTTTTTTATTTATTTAATTTCTTTACTTTCTTTATTGTATATTTCTTTTCTTTTTGTATTGTACCATACCTTTCTACATGTTTTTTGTTTTTTTTACTGTATTTTGTTAAATAGTTTTTTCTTTCTTTACTGCATTGTACTGTATACATTCGTCTGTACTTATGCTTTTAGTTATTACCTTTTTTTGGCATGTTTATACAATACCTTAGGATAGACCGCTCGAGGCATGGTTTTCTTTCATTTACTCTTTTCACGTAACGAGATTACAACGTGGTCGATTAACAATTCATCTCCCAGCAGCGGTCGAGACTACAACAGGTGGAAAGAGGAGTTTCAGTTGAACATCCGTAGACTTAAATAACATAACTATAGGACGTTGAGGTTGTTCATCTGGTATGACGTAAATTTTCATACACTATATTTTAGGACTTTTTTACGATTTTATATCATATGATATAAGTCCTAAACTTTTTCGGATTCTAAGGTCGTTGTTCGATACGACATAAATCCTGATATTTTCTCAGATCATTTGCATATGACATGCAGACATAAGTCCCGAATATCTAAATAAGTTGCAGGAGTAAAACATCAAATAATTTTCCTTTAAAAAATGTAAATTCAAATCATAGGTTAGGTAAAGATGTCACTGAAACTTCTTCGGTATCTTCGACATCTCCTACTTTTCACTCATTTGAATTCCGAAATAATTGTTTCACATTAAGTCATTTTCATTTGAATTTCCTATAAACAATCGTGGAAACATAAACGTTGAATTCTTAAAGATGAAATCCCAATCTTAATCGAGAGTTTTCTTAGGTGTCTTCAGTTGTCTAAGATGTAATTAACTAGAAGGGTTTGTCTCTATAGGGAATTAAGAACCCAGATTAATCTAAACTCTGTCTAATTTGTGCATTATATAGGGAAATTTGTCGGCTATAAATTTCGCAGACCAAAATAGAGTCATAAACTTTTAAGTTTAGATAGTTGACCATACCAATAAGTGATACATTCATCTTTTGAGATGATATATCATTTATGATATCGTGTTTAGTTATTTAAACTATTAGATACATGAGGTCTATCCGGTCTCATTATTTTCAAAAAATAAAAATATATCATTTTCACAAAATTACAATTACATTATATATTATATTAAATTTAAATTTAAAATTTTATTTTCAAAAAAAAAATAATTAGCCGACACCATCATTGAACCATCATGTAAGTTAAAGTAGGACATATTAATTAGTCATCAAAATTATGCAATTTAAATAAAATTAAGTAAGTTATGGCTTTAAAAAAATACAACATAACAATCATTAGATTTAAAATGACATTCCAACATGCAATTAAAGGCAAAATTTTAAGAAATTTTAAAGATGGATTGATAAATTAGAATATCTTTTTAAAAAATATAATATCCTTGATGCCCGAGTTGAATGTGCCATTTTATAACTATGATGAATTTTAGGATTATAAATAAGATAAATATAATACATTTGAATATTATGCAAGATTGATAGGTCTTCAAGCAATTATTATTTTTCTTTGAATTATTTTGTAACAATTATTTGTTTTAGTAAGGTCTAAAGTGAAAAAATAAGGAGTAAAAAAGTTATAATTCACCAAAAATATTGCATGTGACTTTATATATATAACTTTGAATGTCAATGAATACCGTTATAATTTTAATCAATCTATAATAAATGAGATTCATGTCTCTAAAAAAGTAGACATGCCTTGAAATCTACCACCTACAAAATAGCATAAGAATCATGCATGATAAAAGTTAATCCCACTGAAGAAACGATGGTTCATGAATATTAAATGGAAGATGCTTTAGATTTAAAAAAATGATTTGAAGTTACAACTTGATGCTATGCCTAATGAGGAAGAATCTGAAACTACACCAATAGTGAACCATGTTCATTAACTTGAATTGATAATTAAAAATCATAATTTTAATCTAAGCTTGAAGTTGAGCACATATATATACACACATATATATATATATATATATATAGATATCCAAACTTCTAATAGGAATTGAATTTATTTCCAAACTTAAAGATGAATTAAATAAGCAATCAAAACACATGAAGCACTCGATCCTAAGCAAATTATCGCTCAGATATCGTTCCCTAGAGAAAATGGAATAAAAACCAGCCAACGACAGACTTGATATACCACTGGTCAAAATATATTGCAATCCAAAAACCGAACCTGTAAGTAATAGATAAGGGCCAACTACTTGTATTTCTACACCAACATATCTTCCAACCACCCAATATGGAACTAAAACTAATGCCCTCACATGAATTAAAAACAATTGATAACAAGATCTCAATTCTAAAATATCAATAGTGATCCTTACCTATTAGCTTAAGCTTTTGGCTAAATATGTGCAAAATCCACTATCATACTGGGCTCAATTTGGGCCTTCAATATCCCTCCTAACAAGCAATATAAATAATGATGATATAGTTGGGATCGAATGCTCAACGTAGATTGTAGTATTCATAGAACTTGGAGGCATCTATCATGGCTAAACAAGGTTCGTGATCTAAAGTTGAGGAGTTTAACATTTTTCCTACAAAAAAAATGCACTGTGCTGACTTAATCGTGAGTCAACCTTTATTGTAAGATCACTTTAGTCATTCGAAGGGCGGTATAGAGCTTCCATCTCAAGGGTTCAAGTGTGGAGCCCCCAAGAGGTACCCAATTTTTGTGATTACTTTTAAGTATATTTAAAAAAGCAAATTATTATATTTTGATTGTCCGAATTTTTCTTTATAAAGAGTGAGACATTGTCTTATGAGAAAACTTCGAATTTTATTATCTATACAATCAAACTATAAGAAAATCTATAGCAATGGCAGTAAGACAGCTATTAATTGGATGAATTTGCATAAAATTCATAGAATTTTTGCATGTTGACTTCTTTTTTTATTTTACTTTTTCACTCTTCATTTTTTATAATAGGTTTTGCCTATTTACCAATGAAAAGAGGGTGAACCTCACATAAGCCCCACGTAACCGAGCTTGCTTTTGGTCCGTGACACTAGAAAATGTTGGAGAACTTGTACTTGAGAGAGGAATGGTGGTAAAGATGGAGAGTGGGAGATTGTTGAGATACATATAGATAAAAAAATAATTTACTTTCAAATGTGAAAATCATGGTTGAGCTACTAGTATGTTAATAGTGTACCTTACCTCATAGCTTGAACATTTCGGAAAATGTATATTCATATATTGGTGTATGGGACAAACCCTGAGGTCCCAATGTTTCAATCCACTAACAATCAAAACTCCTCCTAAAATAAGATAAGTTAAATTTAACCAACTATTCTATATTATGTGCTCGATTTTGTTCGCTATTTCTGGTAGTCATAAAACGATTCATCATTAACATCAAATACTGTTATAATCGACTCGTACATAACATGAAGTCACAGAAACTATTATTTGGAGAGTGAAATGCCGATTGAGATTAGAAAAGAGATAAGCCATTATGGATTCATATACCTAAGTGGCCAACGAAGGCAGTATCCACGAGAGAAGAAATTGGATCGGCAGCCAAAGCCAGCGCAGCCGGCAAAGCAATTGAAAGTATCTCCAACCCAACATCATCAAACCTAAATAATCATCACACAAATAGATCAAAATCCAACAAAAACGTTCACATTTTTTATCTATATCTATAACAAGTTGAAGTTTCGACTAACCTGATTCGAGCAAGAAGGCCCGAGATGGAGCCGAGCAGGGGGTAGCCGACAGACTTTTCCGCATGAGGCTCATCTCGATAAGCCTCCGTAGGGTCTTCCTTGGAAGAGCTAGAGTTATGTTGTGAGGAAGGAGAGGACAAACACGGCTGTCTCCGAAGAAGAAAACCTAATGAGGTAGAGTTCGTTCGGATTGACGAGAGTGAAAGGGTTGGTTGAAATGGCCATTTCTGGGTTGAGGGATAGGAGCAATGGATGACAGGCTGGAGAATGAGCACGGTACTTACCGCCATGACTGCGCATAAGAGAGAAAGAGAATCGTTTTCTTGTTTATTTACAGTGTGAAGATTGGCACTTTGGCGAGAAATATAGGCCATCAAAATACGAAGAAATATTAGTAATAAGCACCTTATTTTTGCATAGCCAATCAAAACACGTCACGACATCTCACGCGGCGGAGTAAGAAAAACGGCACAATAACACGGAGAATATTCCCTCGTATGTTATTCATGTGTTATTGCGCGTTATTCATGTGTTATTGCACGTTATTCATGTGTTATTGCATGTTATCTATGTGTTATTGATGTGTTATTGTGTTATTATAATACCAAGAATATTCTCAGGATACAATAACACATGAATAACACACAATAACACTTGAATAACACGGGAAATATTCCCAACAGAGAAAAAAACGGCGCAGTAACACGGAGGAATATTCTCTCCCGTGTTATTCTTGTGTTATTGTGTGTTATTCATGTGTTATTGTGTTATTATAACATCAGGAATATTCCCAGGATACAATAATACATGAATAACACACAATAACACGTGAATAACACGGGGGAGAATATTCTCTGTGTTACTGCGCCGTTTTTTTTTCTGCGTCGCGCGGGGTATCGTGGCGTGATTTCATTGGGTACGCACGTTACTCTACGTGCGTAGTACTGATGTAATATTTTTTCTCAAAATACAATTTTGTTGTGATTGAACATCTTATTTGTGTTATCTTTATGAAATAATTTTTCCACGCACCACTTTGATTCTAGATCATATCACACCTTCGGGTGGAGCTGTTGTGCCAGGTTGGTTTAATTGGGAGTTTCATTGTTAAATTCATTATTTTTGTTTATATATATATTTATAATCTTATGTAATGTTTTTAAAAAATTTATTTTGTAAAGTGTATGTTTTGCCCTGTCTTTCATGATTTTCTAATCTCGTTTCAGCTTTAAAACATTCAAGCACATGTTTAAAGTTTAGAGATATTTTAATCTTTAATAAATATATGTATTTTAAAAGTATGATAGCTAATACTTCTAATTTAGATATTGATGCACTAAGCATGTTCTAAATAAAATATTAATGTATTTAAATATTTAATAATAACAATGAAATCAGCTTTAGAAGGTCATAGTATATGGAATATGTTGACAGAGCCTTAAATAGCTCCGACTCTTGTATGATTTAGGGTGATATAAATAAAAAATTTTAGATTAGTTCAAAATTAATCCGGATTTTTATGGTGGATTTCACTTAATGTTCTCATAATTTCAGGAGTTAATTTTAGAATTAATGTCACTTTTGTAATAAAAAAATTAATATTTAGTAAAAAATAGCAATTAATTAAAAAAATCACAAACTATTTTAGGAAATATTCTTAAATTCTCCTTTGATTTTAGAAAAAAAAAATTCATGAAGTTTAGAGTTGGCTAAGTCACCCAAATAAATTATCAAACAAAATGGAATTATTCTTAATATAATAATTCATTAATTAAACTTGAAACTTTAAAAATTTATATAAAATAAATAGAGATAAAAAAGTTATTAAGATTTACTCAGAAAATCTTGAGAATCTCCCAAACCCCTTTGCATTTCTTTTTTAGCTGACCCTAGAAATAGTTTTTATTAGGTGTTGCGGGTTTTGAAAGCCCACACGAGAAGGGTTTAACCGACCATGCAGTACTGACTGGAGCAATCAATTGTCCATCACCAGATGATATGATTGGTCGAACGATCCCGGTTAGCCTGACCATACGCCTTTAGAACAGCCAACTTTGTTGTGTCGTCGTAGATGTTTGGCCGCCTGCATTAGGCACGTTGGTCGACCGACACTAGTTGGCATGGTCGTATGTCTATTGATTGATCAATTATCTTCTAGAGGAAGCCCTAGGTTATGAATCACATGTGTGACTAATCCCTTGCGAAGTTGAGTATTTTTTTTTTTTTTGCGATAAGCTTTAAACCTAACCTAAGCGGGTCAAAAACCCAACTTCCCCCTTACTTTGTCATTCCCAACCCTCTTTGAAAGGGTTGGGATATTCCGATCATTTGAGGTGAAAAAAACTTCGTAGTTAGCTCACCTTACAAAATTATGAGGAGTTTTGAAATGGGAAAAGATTTGTAGCTAGTCTGTTCCACAATATTGTGGAAAGTTTTCTTTTGAAAATCCAATGGTGAAGCTCCCCACATGCCTCATCAAAGTAAAAGGCAGCTATGTCGCATATCCATGTGTTAAACCATAGGTGTGACGTGTCTATGTGAGAGCGTCAGATGAGTGTGACTCGTTATCGATTGTGATCATTCACATTACATGACGTATTGTGTTAGGATATGTGTTTTGCATGAGGCATGTCACACTTGTATATTGTCTTGACTGACTGCCATGACTCGATTTGCATAGCACGTTGCCTCAACCGACCACCCCTTCTAGGGTCAGCATAACACATTGCCTTAACTAGCTATCCTGGCCTAGTCGGCATAGCACTTTGACTTGACCAACTGCCCCGACCCGATCAACACTAAACTCTGCCTCGACCGGCTGTCGTAGCCCGACCGGCATAGCACATTGCCTTTATTGGCCGCTCCAGTTATTTGACATGGCACTTTGTCTCGACCGGTCGCCCTGGTCGGCACTATACTTTGCCTCGACCGGTCACCCTAACCTAGATGGCAGGCCACCCCAGCTTGATTGGCATAGCACATTACCTCGATCAACACTCTGAACCAGTCAGCATAGCACAGCAGCTCAAGCAGTTCCCCTGACAAGGTCAACCTTGCAATTTGGCTTGATCGGTCGCCCCAACCCTATTGGCTGACTACTTGGGTTTGACCGGCCGACCCGACCCAGTCGACCGATCAGCCGCTCCGTCCCAGACGACCGATCATTTTGGTTCGACTGCCCCCCCCCCTCCTCGACAACTTATGTCCAACATGTGCATTAATGTTGATTGTATGAGCTTGCATTAGCACATCCATAACTTGTGCCCTTGTTGTGCATCCTCAGATATATGCCCACATATGGTTGTGACGAGTACTTGTACCTCCAAATGGCACACTACTCTACATTTACTTCATGGCATCTTCATGTCATTTAGCACGTCACAAGTGGTTTGAACTTATGCTTGAAGCACTTTTACATGTTTGTCTTGCGTGGCATTTCACATGCTCATGACTCGCATGCTTTAGTTTGTTTGCACTCAGATTTGTGTTTCTCACGTGCTTATTCCTCATGGTCACACATCATGTGAACGGGAGGATCATCACTGATTCAATTCATTATGTAATTCTCTCCAATAGTAATTACATCCCTACCTTCCTACGACACCGCTTTGGACCGTCGTAGGCACACCCTTTGAGCTACTGCCTCTATGACATACCCATATGTAAGGCCAAATCTTTTAAGATCCATCTTGGGCGACATTCTTTAGATCCCTTGGATATTTAGGATGGGGTCGAAGTGGCAACCTCGTGAAAGTCATACATACTTGGAGACTTACCTTGTGCACTTATATGCTAGTTAGAACACTTCTTGCAAGATGGTGTGTTAGGTTGGGACTAGGGTGCTAGGTAGTGTTTTCAACATCTTTGGCTATTGTTCTTTGCTAGCTTATTTGTTCTAACCATGCATAACTTTTGTGCTTTTTGTTGTGCTTGTGCATGTCTGTTTTGATGTGCATGGTAGTATATTAGAGCAATCTTCTGTAGAGGTCGTGTCATATATATGCACACACACACACACATACAATAAAAATGGGGAGCATGTCGGCACTATTTTTGGTGTGGGGTTTGCCCGTAAGAAGTTGTCGGTCATCGGAATTGAAATCCTGTTGCTCGCTTCGAAAGGACGTTTTTTTTAAAAATTTTAGTTTTGAAAAAGATGAAGTCAAACTGACCTCATAATTTTCATAGCTTAAATGAAAGAGCGCTTTACCTCAAATCCTGTATCTATCCCTAAGGATGAACACAAGAATTGAGGGTGAGGCTTGTCGGCACTATTTTTGGTGTGGGGTTTGCCCGTAAGAAGCTGTCGGTCATTGGAATTGAAATCCCGTTGCCCGCTTCGGAAGGACGTTTTTTTTTTAAAAAAAAAAATCTAGTTTTGAAAAAGATGAAGTCAAACTGACCCCATAATTTTCATAATTTAAATAGAAGAGCACTTTACCTCAAATTCTGTATCTATCCCAAAGGATGAATACAAGAATTGAGGGTGAGGCTCGATCAAATAAACTAGAGAAAGTCATGACATCCGTTTGATCTGCGGAACCAATATATTGGCCGACAAATTCCCCTATTTAATATAAGGAATTAAATAGGGTTTATATTATGCTGGGTTCGGGAAAAGCTTCCTATAGGGGCAAGCCCCTATAGTTAATTACATCTTAGATAACTGAAGTTACCTAAGAATACTCTCGATAGAAATCAAGGAAAAATTATCTTCAAGGA
>NW_018164820.1:207726-221888 GCF_001263595.1 Phalaenopsis equestris
CTAGGGGCAAAAGACCAAGTTAGGCATTTCAAATAGAATTGGATAGATATCCATTCTAAATGAACCATAGATTAATGTATTGTGAAGATATGGTGTACCCTAATTCCAAGTCAACACCCAGGGTCAATCCTAAGGCCAAGTAATCCTATAGGAACTCTTCTTGAATCCTCTCACAATGATCTTACCTACTAAATGCTAGAGGTTAAAGTCAATATGTGGAACTTTAAGTTGAGTAAAGAGAAGAGTTTTGAATTTCTAATGATGAGGGTACCTTTTCTAATTTTCTAAGACTAGTCAATAGGAAAGTTCTATGGCTAGACCTAGGCTACTAAAGAAGTTTTCTAGACCTCAACCAAAAGTGAGGTCAACAGAGCAGAGTAATGATTATTACTAAAACTTTTCTACATGTGCTGCTTAGCTCCCCTATCAGGCATGGCTCAAACACGTTGCATGCTTGTTTGACTTTCTTGCTGACATTATTTTCAAGCAGATCGAGTCTTTTATTTTTATTTTTCATGATGTACCTTTTAGAGTCAAAGAAAGAGTTTGTATTAGAAATAAGGTACGAGCATAGGTTCTGAGGACCCAGACGAGCAAAACCACATGATGGAGACCAGGAGCTATTTGCCCGTGTCTCGTACCTGTTGACCTCATTTTGGTGAGGTCTTTCTTTCCTCTTAGTGCTTAGGATTTATCCATAAGACATTTTCTTTGACTATCCTAGAAGACTGGAGATGGAACCTGCCTACATAAAAACATAGAAATTCAAACCACCTCCTAGCTCTCTTTGAAACCCTATATGGATGGTCATAAACCTCCAACACTTGGAAGGTTAAAACCAACTTGTGAGGGTCAAACGATGAGTTCCCTTAGAGTCTGTAAACCTTTAGACAACCCTGGTTGGTTTGGTTCATCCGTACACTCACCTGAACCCACCAATTTTCCTTGACCTACTCAACACACCCTTTGACTTCTCGAGAAAAACATAGGGATGGTCCTGAGTCTTCACCAACTCTTGTTGGGATGATTAGGAACAACCTAAAGAAGGTTTAAAAAATGAACACTTAGGGAGTTATGAGATTTGAAGGAGACTCCCCTTGACTTGAACACTCACAAACGCTGCAACTTGCACAACTTGCATAAACACCAAAATTCACATAACCCACACTTTTATTTGCTTCATAATTAATCAAAATTAAAATCAATTTTCAAAACGATCGACCGCGAACCAAAACTTCGAAGAAAATTAAATTTGACACATTTTTGACCAGATCATCGACGAAGTAGTCCGAACAACCACATATGACGAAACAGACCGTGTGAGTGAGCTCAGAATGTCGATTTTGATTTGGGGAGCGTTCATTCCATCTCGAAGACGTGTTCAAACGAAAAAATACACGAGCGATAATAATAATAATGGCTTTTCTTAATCTCTCTTACATTTCTTTCTAATATTTTACTATATTTGTATACAATTTGTGTTTATGATACGACTTTCATCTATTTATCTCAAGTATTATGCTTTACTAAACGCAGCTTGGGCTCATTCCTTAAGAATGGTTCTTGTACTGTCTATTTGTCAAGCAGGTGAAGCTACAAAGATATTTAATTGGACCCATTTATGTTTTTGTTGCAATGCAAATCTCTAGTTTGTGGTGGCCAATACAACGAGAATATTTTCTCAATTCATGTTTTTTTTCACAACATCTATCAGAGGGATTTCTTGTTCTTAAAGCTTATTAAAGTCTTTGGTCGTTTTTGCTGTAATAAATTTAAACATAACCATATCACATTTCTCTGATGTTGAAAGTTGTAATCTTTTCTTAAAGTTTTTTAGGCTAGGAAATAGTGTTGTTGATTCAAATCTGATGTACATATAGTTGATGCATTCATCTGATCGTCTTTTCGACAACCATAATTGTAGAACAAATGTTTGTTAAGCAGGATAATTATCATATTCCTTTTTTATGGCTATTTTGTAGTTGGAAGATTTACATACAAACCACTTAATTCCTATGCACTTACATTATACCTAACTCCTAAACTTTGATTTTTACATCTGTACCATCTTGCCTAGCATGAAAAGGGAAAAGGTGTATTCAACATTTTAAAAGCTAAAATGGTGGTTTTTTTATGTTATATTAAATATTTGGGTGTTAGATATGAATATATTGGAATTGGGTGCTATGTATGTAAATGCACATTCTTCTTTTTTTTTTATTTTTCCTAATGAATTTCCAAATTTTTTTAGGACTATTCATCGACATTGTGAATAAAATAACTCATGACCTTTATGACGTTTTTATAGTATAATGAAAATTTGAGGATGTAAATTATGATGTTGTAACTAGGGGTGTAAATGAACCGAACACTAACGAAAAGAGTTTGTGTTCGTGTTAAGTTCGTTTGAAATTTAGTTTGTTGTGAAATAAGCTCGTGTTCGAAATTGTTCGTGAAGTCACTATTCGTGTTGGTTTCTTAACGAACGAGCCGAACACGAGTTGTTCGCGAATGACAAGTCAATTTGACATTCCTAATATTAATATATATAAATAATTTATTATATTAATTATATAACTTGGGTTCGTGTTCAAGAACACGAGCTGTTCGCGAACGACGATCCAGTTTGACATCCCTATTATTAATATATATAAATAATATATTGTATTAATTATATAACTTATATTATATAAATATATAATATCTATATTAGTATATTAGTAATATAGTATATTAATATATTATTATTATTAATTTATTATATATTATAATTTATAAAATTTAATTTTTTTTAAAATATCATAAATATTATATATATATATATATATATATAATTATTTTAAATTATTTTATATTTCGAACAATAACGATTCGAACACGAACGAACGAATCAATCTTCGTGTTTGGTTCGTTTAACTAACCGAACGAAAAAAATTTATTCACGTTCGTCTCATTTACTTATCGAACGAATTGAATAAGAACTCATTGACAAACCGAACACAAACTATTCGTGAACAACAAGCTTTTTTGACGGCCCTAGTTGTAACTCATTACCATTCATCGACATTGTGAATAAAATAACTCATGACCTTTATGGCGTTTTTATAATATTATAAAAACTTGATGTAAATTATGTTGTAAATTCACGATGTTCATTACAATGTACTGTTAAAAATGGTAGCTATTTTTTTTATTATTTTTCAATCTAGTGTTTGAAATATTTATCTTATTTTAGTGCAGTTTTAGACTTTTTTGTAGTGGATGTTGAATTCTTTGATGGTTTCCCAATTACAATGCTCATGCTTTGTTCCAAGACATCTTTATCATGATAAACATGTGGAAGAATGTTTGACTGAGATTCAGGTTTAATGAGGATTGGGATGAACACCTTAATTAAGTGCTTTGCTAGACCCATACTTGTCTATGTAGTTTTTTTTTTCATTGAAGCATTTACTTATATACCACGTAGTTCTTATGCGTCTACATTTCTAACACCCAAATGACAATTTTCATGTGTGTACTGCTTTACCCGTGCAATCATTTGCTCGTATGTCTAATATTTTATATGACACATCCTTAAAAAAAAAGCACTCGGATACAAATAAACTTCAAATTTCTGTTAGAGATTGTATATAATATGCATTGAGATGTTCTTCTATGCAAACTTATGTGACTCATTCTTATGGTGTACTGTCAATTATTTCAATATTTGGAAAGTTTAATATGCAGTATACAATTCTCTCGTATTTGCATATTCAACAGTTCAATTTTATTTTTTTTATATGAAATTCACTTTATATTGTGTCTCAAATACTACTTTCACTTACATTTTAAAAGTGAAATATATCTTTTCATGCAAATAAAAGATTAAAGTTTGGTGTCAGAAACATAAATATATGAAAATTGAATACTAGACATGCAAACCCTAGCATTCTCATACGCTTTCCTTAACATCAATTTTGGAGATGCTCAGGTTCAAGTGGAGACATTCATAATATGATGATATATGAATCATTCAGCGGCTATAAGTTGGAAGGTTTTGGGTTAAGGCGATGATGTAAAACTGTATTCATGCTTATATTGTTGAAACTTTTAAACCAATAATTGATAAGTAGTTGCCCTTTTCACTTCTTTAGGTTGTAGGTAGCTTTAACCCCAATCTTGAATGACTTGTGAACTATGGCTTTATAACATTGGTTGTTGAAAATTTATAAAATTACAATGCTACAGAAACACTACATTACAGATACATGACACAAAGGATTCGAAAGGCTTACCTGTTACATGTTCACTTGTCATTCAGGTAATAGGGATTCGAAGTTGCCCAACCTTAGAGTGTTTTGCTGGTAGTTGCTATTCAATGTTGGTATATAGACTTCGATGCATTGGTTGCCTGTGGGAATATAACAAATGAAAAGTCTAAAGCTGAGCTCATTCCCAACCTAATTCTTATACCCTTTCTGATTTTCCATATGCTTTATCACTTAACATTTTATGAAAACATACATTTTTAAATTTTTTTTATATTTAAATTGCAACTATTTGCTTAATCTTTTTATATACACTTGTGCTATCTACTTGCAATTCTTTTTAAGCTTTGCAGATTCGGCAGGAACGCACTGACCTTTTCCTTTTTACTACATTTTATTGCTCATATTTCATTGTACATGTAAAGGGGATGCACAAGAGTGTGCAAATTATAGAGGAATTAAGTTGATGTGTCATACTTTAAAATTAAAGAGTAATTGAACATAGGTTAAAAGATATTACAATTAGAGGTTAAAATTATAGGTTAAAAGATATTACAAAGATTTCTCATAATCAATTTGGATTTATGCCGGGCAGGTTTAATATGGAAGCTATACATTTATTGAGAAGTTTGATGGAGAAGTTTAAAGATAATAAGGATAATCTACATTTGATTTTTAATTGATTTAGAAAAAGCTTACGATAACGTTCCAAGAGAAACCCTTTGGAGAGTTCTTGAGAAGAAAGATGTTGATATGACTTATATTCAAGTAATTAAAGATACATATACTAGAGCTGCTACTTGTGTTCGAACTGAAGGAGGATTGACCAAATTTTTTCCTATTTCTGTTGGATTACATCAGAAATCGGCTTTAAGCCCATATCTTTTTGCTTTAGTTATGGATGGTCTTATTGGACATTTACAAGAGGATGTACTTTGGTGTATGCTTTTTGCTGATCATATCCTTCTCGTGGATAAAGATGTTGATATGACTTATATTCAAGTAATTAAAGATACATATACTAGAGCTGCTACTTGTGTTCGAACTGAAGGAGGATTGACCAAATTTTTTCCTATTTCTGTTGGATTATATCAGGGATCAACTTTAAGCCCATATCTTTTTGCTTTAGTTATGGATGGTCTTATTGGACATTTACAAGAGGATGTACTTTGGTGTATGCTTTTTGTTGATGATATCCTTCTCGTGGAAAAGAAGAGAGAAAAAACCCATGAAAAACTTGAATTATGGAGGTCTACATTGGAGTAGAACTAAAACTGAATATATGGAATGTAATTTTAGTAGTAGTAGCTCTAGTGACAGAAGTGTAACTTTGGGTGATCAAATTATTAAAAGGTGTGAACAATTTAGATATCTCGGGTGTGTTGTTCAAAGCGATGTTGATATAGATGGGGATGTTAATAGTAGAATTCAAGATGGTTGGTGGAAGTGGAGGAATGCTTCGGGCCTTTTGTGTGATAGAAAAGTATCGCTTAGACTGAAAGGAAAATTTTATAAGATGGTGGAGAGACATGCAATGTTCTATGGCTCTGAATGTTGGCCTTTAAAAGAGAAGCATAATACTAAGCTATGTGTTGCCGAGATGAGAATGATTAGGTGGATGAGTGGCTTTATACTTAGAGACAAAATGCGAAATGAATATATTTGTGATAGAGTTGGTGTAGCTCTTATGACAGACAAAATTAGAGAAAGTCGTCTTAGATGGTTTTGTCACATTAATCGTCAACCATCTGATGATCCGATTGGGAGAGTAGATGTTTTAATTTCAACTTATGTTAATAAAGGCAGAGGTAGACCTAGGAAGACTTGGGCTTATTGTATAAAAAAATGTTATTTATTTTTTTAGAACTAAATGAAATATGACACTAAATAGGACGCAATGGAGAAAAAAGATTCATGTAGGCGACCCCACGTAATGGGATTAATGCTTTGTTGTTGTTTTATTATTTACGACACTTCACTACATATGCTCTGTCTTACATGCAATATTATTATTTTGCTATTCCTTACCACGCTTCTGATATGTTTATATAACACTCTAGGACAATAAACGTAGAATATATGTTTAAGATTGAGGCCTTATAACACATAACCATTGTATGTATGTATGTATGTATGTATGTATGTATATATGTATGTGTATATGTGTGTGTGTGTGTGTTTAAAACTTTGATAAACCTCACACTATCTTTTAGGCTTTCGTATGATCTTATATTGTGCGAATATAAGTTCTAAGCTCTTTTTAGGGTTCCGAGACCATCGTTCAGTACGACATAAATCTCCCTATCTTCTTGGGCTATTTTGCATGTGTCGTATAAATATAAGTCCCAAATTCTAATAAATTGCAGGATTGAAACATTATAATATAATCCCTTTCAAAGATATAAAATCAAATCATAGGGTAGTTTGAGAAGCCATTGAGGTTCACCTCAAGATCTATGACGTCCTCTACTTTTCACTCTTTTGACTCCAACATAGTAGTTCCTATTTTTAGGCACTCCCACTTGACTTCTCTTTGTCCGACCATGAAAACTTAACTTTTAATTCTTGAAGATGAAACTTCTGATCTTAATTGATAGTTTTTTTTAAATGACTTTGGTCATTTAAGATGTAATTAATTATAAGGGTGGGTTTATCTCCATAAAGAATTAGAAACCTAGATAAAATAAAGCTCATCCAATATTTATATTAGATAACAGAATTGTCGGTCACACAAATGGTTTCACAAACCAAACGGATGTCACAAATTTCTTAATTTAAATGGTTAAACCAACTAATAAGTGGGCTGTGATTTACCTTTTGAGGTGGTGTATCACTCATAGTATCATGCTTGACTATTTAAACTATTAAATTTAATTATTTTCAAAAAAATGACCAACACTCACTCTCCTCACTGTGACATAATGGTAGCTTTAAAAACATCTGAACATTCTCATGCAAAATAACAATCCTTTGATAGCCCTATGCTAGTCGTCACTGCTAATGTAAGCAAAACTTCTTTGGATCAAGAGTATTCTTAGACAACTCTTAAGATGTAATTAACCAAGTGGGATACGTATATTTGGGGGGACTCTAAACCCCAGAACAGACAAACACACCTTAATTTTTGGTTGTGGGTAGTCTTTTGTTAATATTGGTCTAAGGTGCTTTTGTCTGATCTTGTTTGGGCGAACATACTTGCTCATCCTTGCAAATTTTATCACACGTAGGATTTTCACTTTTTATTTCTTTTATTTGTCATCTTTGTCATATTTCTATCTTTTCTAGTTTCTCTTTTCTTCTTATCATTCACATGATCTAAAAGAGAGGCTTATTCAGAGGAGGGAAGAATACGACAATTGACAAAATGATAACTCCTTTAGAAATAAAAAAAGTGAAAGGAATGAAAACATATTATAGACTTAATTAGAGACCTTTAAGCCCTCGCCATCCCTATTTGACCAAGTGGCCTATTAAGGGCTCATTTCAACAACAACAACAAACTAAAAGCCTTTATCCCACTAAGTGGAGTTGGTTACATGGATCTTCTGTCTCCATTGTGACTAATTGAGCGTCATAATTTCATGACCACAAGACTCTCTTTTAAGTAGCTTGCTTTATCTGGTGAAGTCGATACTAGTTGGTCAATCATATATAAGAATCTTCTTTGATGGTTTATTTTTTTGAACAATAAATCCAATGCATTCATCCACTTCAATCAACCAACATGAATTCTACTAAAAACATTACCATCTAGATCACCATCATTGTGAACTAGATTAAATGCACTCTTCCAGTTCAACCAACCAACTTGAATTCTACTAAAAACATTCCCATCTATATGACCATCAATATGAACAAGATTAAATGCACACTTCCAGTTCAACCAACCAACTTGAATTCTACTAATAACATCCCCATCTATATCATCATCACTTTGAACAATAGATTATATTGATGCATGCATTCCTCTGCTTCAATAATAACCATGATGCATTCCTCCACTTCAACCATGAATTCTACTAAGAACATCCCTTTAATGTGTATACATACCTCATACCAAAACTTCAATTTATACATACATACCACATTATGCATTTAATTAATACATATCCCTGAATTCTTTTGTATATACAAACCTAACACCTAAACTTCAATATTTAGTTGCATGCCACTAAACTCTTATGTATATACATACCTAACACCAAAACTTCAATTTATACATACATACCATATTACATATGCATTTTAATTCATGCAAATCACTCAATTCTTATGTATATACATACCTAACACCAAAACTTCAATTTATACATATATACCATATTACATTTGCTTTTTAATTCATGCAAATCACTCAATTCTTATGTGTATACAAACTAACACCTAAACTTCAATATATACCACAAATAACTGAAAATAAAGGCACAAATAGACTCATATTCTTCAATGCTATCTAATTGGAGGGAGTTGGATCATCTCTGTAAGCTCGAACAGACATCATTACCTTCCTAGCTAGCTCTAATGGCAACTATATCATGAAGCTTCATTCAGGAACGCAATGGTTTTGAGCAAATCCAGGAGAGGGAAAGGGGAAGGGGAGCTGAGAGAGGCGCAAAGAGAAATGAAACTTAAGCGCTTGGGATGAGTATTTTAGGTCATTTGCGTCATATTTCTATCTAATTTTTTGTCGGATTTAGTTCGACTCTAACAAGTTTTTATGTCGCTTTGTTCGATACAAATTCGATGCTAAATCCGACGCAACTTGAATAAAAGTTTCTACATTGTAAGAGTTATTTTCCGTCGAGTTGTTAAATGCAAATCAGACACAAATCCGTCGTAAATATCAAAATTTACTATTTGTCACTTACGAGCCACAAATCTGACTCTAATATTTGCATCCAAAAAACCCGATGCAAAGATCAGACACTAATAACATCTCTGTAGTGGGTCGAATTGGAAAACCCAACGAACCTTTCTAAATTTAACAACCTAACATTTTCATTCATACAGTCATGTGGCTGACTTGTGATTTTGAAGCATATGTTAATTAGTTGCCTATCTTTTCTTGGTAGATTCTTTAATTTAAAAGATTTGAACCAAATTTTGCCATTTGTTGATAGTGATGCCCATAAGTCTCATTTTATCTTCTTAGAATAGGTTCAAGTTCATTTCCTATATTGATTGTGCTCGCCTTAGTTTAGCCTCTAAGGCACTCCATTTCTCTTTTACTATGCGGTTATAAATAGTTTTTTTAAAGAGATGAAGGGTCCATTTGGGGCGGCGATGCGGTGGCGGTGTGTCATTGTACTGCAGTTTTGTCTGTTTGGGTAAACTACATTTTGATAGCTTTTTTAAAAAGTTGCAACTGAAATCTGTGTTTTCTCGCTAGTCCGCCTAGGTGTAGTGGCAACTTTCTTGCTACGGTCTGTCTTTTTCGAAAAAAAAATTGTAATAGCCACTACAGTTTTTTTTAAACATCAGATGATTTTTCAGCAGCTTCACAGTCTTTTTTAATAAGATGTAGCTACTCAAACAGACACAAAATATTTTATGATTTAATTAATTATCGAAGCTTGCCCATCAAGGAATATGTATCCTAGAATAAAATAAATGTTGTCATGCTCAAATAAGGCAAGGATAAAATATCTAGCAAAGTTGACATTATAACTTGAATTAATCATATTGAGATTACATCCATTAATAAGTAGTATTTTCATCTTTGGTGATGATATATTATTCTTAATATCTTGTTTGGTCAGAAAATAAAAAAACTTGAGCTTTTGTGAGATCATATTCCAAACACGCATGCATTATTACCATTAGACATAGTCCTCTGTATCAATCTCTTTCCTCTAATCTCAAAGCATACGTTGATGATGGTTGGGCTCTCAACCATGATTTCGTCACAAAAGGACCATTGCGTTAAGTGGCAGCATTTTTTATTTGTATCCGAATCAATTTTCACAATAGGAATAATCCTTCTCAATCACTAGATGAAGTACAACATTTTCATCATCTATAGTTAGGGTTGTAAATGGGCCAATGTAATTGATGAATAAATCAAATTTTGACTTAATTAATATTCGATCATGTTTGATAAAAATAACAAATAAATAAAGTTGAAAAAAAAATTAAAATTTTATGCATAAATGAATCAAATTTTAACATAGTTTAATTTGATTATTAATCTTGAAGAACAAGCTCTTTTTTTTTTTTTTGCTTAATAAGCAACATTTTAAATATCTATATTCATATGATGTATTGTTTAAATAAAATATGGTTAATTATAATTTATTTAATTAAATATTTAATTGTTATATATTATAGTTTAATATTAATATGCATATAAGTTTAATGTAATTTATTATTATTTTTGTTTCACTAAATATATTTGTTAGTAGGGCTGTCAAAACGGCTCGTTGTTCGCGAACAGCTCGTGTTATTCTCATTAAGAAGCTCGTTTGGCTCGTTCGCAAACGAACAAAGTTTTGTTCATTCATGTTTGGCTGGAAGCACACACACACTAAATAGATTTGTTTCACTAAATATATTTGTTAGTAGGGCGGTCAAAAAGGCTCATTGTTCGCGAACAAATCGTGTTCTTCTCATTAAGAAGCTCGTTTGGCTCGTTTGCTGACGAACAAAGATTTGTTCATTTGTGTTTGGCTTGAACAGCACAGGCACAACTCGTCGAAACAGACGATGAAACAGAGGAGCGTACTCCCCTTCTTCTACAAGCATGGAATTACAGGTAACAGACTACTCATCAATTATATATATATATATATATATATATTGATGAGGAGTATTTTTCTTAAAAAAAATTAATTGACTAAGGCTGCAAATAATCAATTAAAAGTACTACTCAAGAAAATAGAATAAAAATTATTAAATTATATTCAAATGGTATTTTAATATAAACAATAATTTTTAAATCTTTCTCCAACCTTTAAAATCTTATGACTAGGTGATCAGGGTTGTCAAAACGACTTTTTGTTTGTGAAGAGTTGTGTTCGGCTCACTAAGCAAACTGAGTCAAACGAATTGTTCACGAACAAAGAGCTCGAAAATTTGCTTAGCGAATCGAACACGAACTGTTCACTAAGCAAATCTAACTAAATAATGATAACTTTTTTTTAGTTTGAAATATAAATGAGTCAAACACGAGCTCAACATGGGCTCGCTCATGTTCGGATCGTTTACACCCCGATTTATTAGTTTTTATTCTTGTTATTTGATTATAAAAAAGAACTTATAATTTATATATCATTTTCAATATTTACTTAACATAAACTAGCTACTTGCTAATTGAAATTTATTCAATTGTTTGTTTATCTAAATATGCAAATGCAAAATTTGTTAATGGCTTCATTAAAAAAAATAAGTACTCATGCAAATTTATTTATGTTATATGACTCAAAAAAATTTACTTTATAATTTATATTATTTCAATTATTTACTTAACAAAAATTATTGGATGCTAATTTAAAATTTATTCAATTCATTATTTATTTAGATTTCCAAAATCATTTATTAATAATTTTATATAAAAAATCATGTCTTAATTCAAAGTTTATGTGTGTTTATTTAAAAAAAGAAGCAAAATACAAATTAAGTGTGATCATTAAAAAATTTAAATAAGTCAAGAATAAATATATATGTGAAAGTTTGGCTCAAGCTCGAATTAAATATGAATAGCTTATGATTGAATCAAAAGTTAAGTCCAATCCATGAGATGCTCAACTTGACTTGACTTGACTTGAGTCTATTACGGCCCTACCTATAATCACCTTCAAATGTTATCATCACTCTTTAAGGGACTATTTTCTAAATTTTTTATATGGCTAAGCAATTAAATCTTTTCATAGGGTGGAAAAAATAAGGCATATAACTTGATATATAGTGGCCTTCATTCATAATTTTTTATTTGCCTAAATTATTTGAACAGCTGATTCATCTTCATCCAATTAAATTTAAGTAAAACGTTAATATAAAATAAAATAGAAATATATGAATGCTTTATAGTATTACGTTGGTGGCAATAAGGATTTATGTTAAATAGAATTTATTAAATTCGATGAAGCCCGGCTATGGAAATGGAGCTCGAGCAAATGGCGGGATAATTCATTAAATTATGCTTCTTTTGAGAAATTAAGGTGAAGAAAAATAAGAATTGATACAAATCCAGAAGAACACATATAGATTTACGAGGTTCGGCAAATAAGCTTACATCATCGGGAGCAAAGCAGCGACTTTCTTTTTAATATTCAGAAAAGAATACAGAATACAAGATTCAGAATCTAGGAATCTCAGAGACTCACCTAGGGTTACAAATATAACATGTATATAACATTATAATACAATATGTATTCAATTAAATTACCCTTGTACCAAAATGCGGGGTGTTGCCCCCGCACCCCCAACCATATAATGAAACTCCCCCGATTGGACAAATCCTTACGCTCCACTCCGCTCGTAGGCTCCGCTCCGCTCCAGCATCCGTCTCATTTATGATATATGAGTCATACCTAACAACTTCCAATCGGATTTATTATGTTCTTAAAATTACGGAAAACATGAATAGCCATGAAAAAATTGGTTTAACCGAGCAATTTATGTTTTATTTTTTCTTTATTTAATTAGATTTAAGTTAAATTCATGACTAAATTCCTTCATAGCATGCTATGAAACACAGCCTAAGGATGTCCGTGGAATTCATTTGCATGAAGTTTAAATTAATAAAAAATAAAAATTCTCCCAAATACTTATTTAAAATTAAATCCATTAAAAGCAATAAATAAAATAAAATTACATCGAAATACTATTTTGGTGCCGTACTGTTGATTTTAAATAATTTGAGCAACTTAAAACTTCATTATTATTAATTAAGATATTCGTGCCAGAACTCCAAAATGAAAATCAATTAAATAAATGGCAAGGTCGACTTTGTTTGGCTTGCATATATTTGGATCAAACGCGTAAGCAATTCTTTAAAAATAGACGCCGCGATTTTGTACTCGACGTGCAAGGCGGATCTATTTGAAAACACAGCAACCATTTCAAAAAGAAAAAAGAACGCGGCGGCGTTTCTGAAAACGCAAGCACCGACTTTTCCGACAACACTGTGGTCATATCCTACTAGTAGTGACTTATAATGGTTATAAATGGGTGATTACATTTAAGTGTTGGTAGTGATTTAATTGCAATGGTAGAGTGATCATAATCATATAAATGTTGTTGGTAATTCAGTGAAAAAAGTCAAGCGATGATTAGTTTGACGATGGAGATAATTCGATGGTAACAATGGACTGATATCGATGTTTAGATAGTGATGATCCAACATTATAGGATTGACAACTACAACCAAAGGCGCTTGACAAGCAACGATAATTTGATGAGAAGGTATAGTTGTGGTGTCTTGATAGTGTTAAATGGGGTGTCAATAGTTTGATGATGGTGGATGAATGATGGTAGTTGACCACAGTCCAATGGTAAGAACGGGGTTGTGATTGTCCCATAGGGTTGGACGGGTGGTGATGATCCTATTTTAGTGGATTGGCGGATAATTTGACAATGACAGTTCAACAACAGCAGTTGAGCGACAATGATATGACGACTTTGGTTAGGTGTAGATGATGGAATATGCATGGGCGCTAATGGACTAAAAAGTGATGGTTATAGTTAAATGTTAATGGTTCGACATTAGTGGATGGGTGAAGGCAATTTAATGTTAAGGGTTTGAAAATAATAGAAGAGTGGTAGTGATCTAATCATAAGTGGTTTAATTGTGCTTAAGGATCTTTTAGACGCGTGACTTCTTTCCAATCTTCAGCCTCTATAATATATCTTCATGTGAAGAGCAGGGATCTATTTATGTATTTTAAGTGTTATCTGTTTATATATATATATATA